>NW_015544194.1:2203241-2210536 GCF_001515605.1 Sinocyclocheilus anshuiensis | reverse complement strand
TATGCCGCCCGCAGTTGGAATCAGCTTCCAGAAGAGATCAGATGTGCTAAAACATTAGTCACATTTAAATGCAGACTCAAAACTCATCTGTTTAGCTGTGCATTTATTGAATGAGCACGGTGCAATGTCCGAACTGATTGCACTATGTATAATCATTTTCTATTCTCAACTGTTTTAAATTCAATTTTTAAATAATTTTCAAAGTTTTTAAATTCCTTCTTTTATTGTTGTGAATATATATATATATATTTTTTTATTATTATTTTATTTTTCTTTTATGTAAAGCACTTTGAATTACCACTGTGTATAAACTTGCCTTGCAGCGGAGAACCTGAAACCGGAAGAAGGTCACCTGATAACACAGTCACCAGTTAACCGTAACACCGGGAGAGAAGAAATTGTTGAATAAAGTCTCTGTTTTTGTTCTCTTCAGGCACAAAAAGTATTCTCTTAGCTTCATGACATTATGGTTGAACCACTGATGTCACATGGACTTTAACGATGTCCTTAATATGTTTCTGTGCCTTGAAATTGGTAGGACCCTTGCTGTCTATGAAGGGTCAGAAAGCTCTCAGATTTCATCAAAAATATCTTAATTTGTGTTGCAAAGATGAATGAAGGTCTTACGGGTTTGTAACGACATGAGGGTGAGTGATTAATGACAGAATTTTCATTTTTGGCTGAACTAACCCTTTGATTATTTCCAACTAAACAGCAACACAACAAAATGCTTTATACACAGTTTCATTACATATGTTCCTTACATTTGTATGAATTCCAGCGTAGGTGCCGTTCTCCTCTGGATGTTTTATGTTTAAAATAAAGCGAAGAGAATGTGTAGCTCAGCCACAATGGGGGAGGAAATGATAACTTCTTGAATGACAGCAATCTGGAATCACCAATAACAAACAAATAAGAAATTATAAACAACACATTGTAAATTCAGAAAGCCACTCCAAACATTGATTAAATCTTTCCTACACAAACAACTTCAATAACAAAGTCAACTGAATAAACGACTCGATGACTAATTTTTTGTCAGTATTGAACATTCCTAATGGTAAATAAATATGGAAGCATATGGGTAGCAAAATTCAATTTGAAATATGCAAAATGGCAATGCAATACGTAAAATGGCAATGTAGTTCTGTATTTTAATTTACATTTTAACATACATGTGTCCAAAATTTAGTGCAAAATGAAAATTCAGTTATGTAATTTACATTTGCCATTTTCTACACTAGTTTTAATATGCAAATTAAAAACATATTTTAACACTTTATAAGTTGCAAAATGAAAATGAAAATGTATTACCCAAATTGATTAGATATGTTTAACATGCCCAAGCAAAAACTGTAGCAAGATTATCATTTAAATGCTGTTTTTCCTAAATGCATTTAGACTTAGGGGCAAGATACTTGGGATTGCATTTTCATCATAATACCACGTGATAATTGTAGCAAAATGCAGTGAGAATTTCAGAATGCATTCTGAGCCAAAGGTGATTTAAATGTCTTTTATTTTTCTTAAATGCATTGACACTTACATATAAGACGTTTCAATAGCATTTTCATTTAATACCCTGTGATTAATTTAGTTTAAGTCAATGTGGAAAGCGTTTGGTTGACGGTGAATATTGACCTATTGTGCATCCTGTTGATGTAGCCTAACGATTAACAGGTCGAGGGCGTGTTGCATTTTCAAATGCATTTTAAATCCACATTGACTTTATATTCATCGCAAAGTATTAAATGAAAATGCAATTGAAATGTCTTATATGTAAGTGTCAATGCATTTAAGAAGAATAAAAGACATTTAAACCACCATTTTGCTACCCTTTTATTGCACCTTTGGCTCAGAATGCATTCTGAAATTCTCACTGCATTTTGCTACAATTATCATGCGGTATTATGATGAAAATGCAATCCCAAGTGTCCTACCCCTAAGTCTAAATGCATTTAGGAAAAAAACAGCAATTGATCATTTTACTACAGTTTTTGCTTGGACATATTAAACATATCTAATCAATTTGTGTTATATATTTTCATTTTAATTTTGCAACGTATAAAGCGTTAAAATGTTTTATTTTGCATATTAAAACTAGTGTAGGAAATGGCAAATGTAAATTATATAATTGATTTTTCATTTTGCACTAAATATTGCACATATGTATGGGAAAATGTAAATTTAAATATAGAAATACATTGCCATTTTACATATTGCATTGCCATTTTGCCAGAGGCGGACAGCAGTGAAGTATTTTTACTCCGCTGTAAAAGTACTTTTCAGATGTCTGTACTTTATCAGAGTGTTTTTCTTTAGAAAACTTTACTTCACAACATTCCAAAGCATAATATTGTACTTTTTACTGCACTACATTTCATATTAAATATAATTTAATTATATAATAAACGTAATTACATTAGAAATCTATTACTTTCTTACTTTTACTTAAGTAAAAGTAATTCAAAGATTTACTTGAGTACAAGAAAGTACTACATTTTTAATGTTCTTAAGTATTAAAGGTCAAACAAACAACAACTTTCATTTATGAAATGAAGTGCAGTAAAAAGTATGACATTATGCTTTGGAATGTAGTGAAGTAAAGTTTTCCAAAGAAAAACACTCTGATAAACTACAGATACTTTTTAAATTTAATTGAGTAAAGTAAAAATACTTCACTACTGGTCGCCTCTGCATTTTGCATATTACATTTCAAATTGAATTTTGCTACCCTTCCTTAAATAAAAACAGTTAATAAATAAAACAAAATACAAACCCATGATAAGAATGCAGGGGGTGCTTGAGATGCACAGTACAGCAGCAATTACGACATGTCATTAGAAAAGAAAACAAAAGAAACACCATGAATGTCATGAACCCGCTGTCCCTTTAAAACACAAGACTCACATCGACGCACATCTGAGTCTGACACATCCCAACTCTTTACATCAGTCAATACTGTTTAACTTATTTAAGACTTTTTCATTTTGACAATTTTGTGTGCTTTTGTCTGTGTAAGTGCGAGAGAGAACTCGATGCGCTCCTGGCACGCTGTCTGAAGCGGCATTCTCTGCGCGTGCATGGCATGTGTGCGTTCACAGACAGCGTTACAGAATTAACTTCTTGTGTGTGTGTGTGTGTGTGTTTAACATAAAAAAGACAATAAAATGTCTAAACCTACCTCGTTTGGCAGAAAAGGTGTGTTATCCTTGAAGAATTCCGCGATGTCAGATCTTCACCTAAAAATGTCTTTCTTGAAAATTACTCTGCCAGCTGCTGTTGAAGGCATAAAGTGCTCTAAACAGTTGTACCGATCAATTAATCTAATTAATCACACATCAAATTTGGCTGAGAAATTACTCCCAAAAGATAATTTAAAGTCATTGTCGTGTAAAGCATCAAACAGACATTACAAAAAGAAATATTTTGTTTGATTCAACATACAATTTATTACATATACTCTTGTGGACCATGAGGGTGAGTAAATGAGTAAATGACATTTTCATTTTTGGGTGGGCGAACTATACTTTAAACCTACCTCGTTTGGCAGAAAAGGTGTGTTATCCTTGAAGAATTCCGCGATGTCAGATCTTCACCTAAAAATGTCTTTCTTGAAAATTACTCTGCCAGCTGCTGTTGAAGGCATAAAGTGCTCTAAACAGTTGTACCACACTTCAGATTTAACATATCACAGCTGCTTAACATCACCTCAGTAACGTTAATATGTCGATGCTTTACAACACGCTCAGTAACAAATACACTGCATCAACAACAATTAAAAGTTAATAAACTTTTATTTATAAAACTAAAAGTGAGCACACTGTAACACGTACCTCCACGTCGAGTAAATGTAAGATGTGACAGTATGCTGAAAATGTTGAATACGACGGCTCCGACATTCATTTGCCAAACAAGCCAGACAGCAACTAAGTTAATGTTACAGTTTGTTACATTTAACAAAAAATAATTTACCACGGAAGTGTAAGAACGGTTCCCCAAACCCGAAATCCGACTTTAAAATGAAATTTTGACCGAGACTATCTACGTGAATAATGGCGCCTGCTCAAGCACTGTTTTTCTGCCAATAATCGAATGAGCTTCTTGTTCCCACAATGCAAAGTGTAATTAAAAAATACGGAAAAACACCTGTAAAAACCAAGTATTACGGTATATTGTACTGTATTTTTACGGACTTTTTGTTGTAAACACAAAACTATGGGTGGGAGGTCATTCTCAAGTGCTGCTCCCAGGTTGTGGAATTCTCTGCCTTTTCCTATTAGGAATGCTCCGTCTTTTGACCGTTTTAAGAAATGACTCAAAACATATCTCTTTAGTGAAGCTTTTAAGTTATAATCTTACAGTTGTTGTTGCCATTGTTGGTATTGTGTTGTCATTGTGATTGTTATTATGGAGTAGTGTTGTTTCTTTTATTGTTGTTTTATACTGTTGTAGCTAGCGCCTTGAGTGTAAGAAAGGCACATTACAAATCTATTATTATTATTATTATTATTATTATTATTATTATTATTATTATTATTATTATTATTATTATTATTATTATTATTATTATTATTATTATTATTATTATTATTATTATTATTATTATTATTATTATTATTATTATTATTATTATTATTATTATTATTATTATTATTATTATTATTATTATTATTAAATGGTTCTCTTTATGAATGGTCCATTGAATCATTAGGCTTGTTCGACTTGAAGCGGATCATCGTGATCGGTGTATATGACATCAAAGTACCGCGAGAACGATTAGAGAGCAGATGACTCTGCATGCTTTTGAATCGCTCTCGTGCAGCAGGGGTGTAAAATACTTGAGTCATTTTACTTGATTACTGTACTTGAGTATTATTTTGGGGGATTTGTACTTTTTTCAAGTACAATTTAAACTGAGTACTTTTACTTTTCTTGATTACATTTCTGAAGAAAAAAACTGTACTTTTTACTCCTTACAATTTTATTTCATCTTGAAAAGTACTTTACATTTTCATTTTATCTTATGCACATTAAATATGCTAAACGAAAGCTCAAATGTGCGTGATTGACTTGAGAACCAATGATCATTATTTTCATGCATCAAGCACACACATTTCTACTTCAGTTATGACTTTAATCAGGTAAATGTCTGGCTTCAAAAGTTAACCATCAAATCTGAGGAAGCTTATTGAGGTAGCAAAGTTGCATTCCCCCCCCCCAAATAAACAATTAAAAGACTAATTATCCTTTTAGACAGTGGCGTTGAATAGACAACACAAAAAATGGCCTTTCAAAACATTAATGTTGTATATTTTAATTCTGTGACTCTCCTCATTAATTCAACACATGCTTGTATTCTGTCTGGAATATGTTTCTTTAGCCTCTGCATCACATCTTGCTCTTCAAGGGGATAGTTCACCCAAAAATTAAAATTCTCTCATCATTTGCTGACCCTCATGTCGTCCCAGATGTTTATGACTTTCTATGTTTATGAGTTTATAATATTAGTATTTGTATTTTTCTTACATATGTCTATCATTTCACTTAAGGAGACACTGATTCATTAACAGGGGTTGTATGAGTTACTGTCATTTTCACTTTGTGTTGTTTTTGAAATGTCATTTTTGGACGTCCCATGCACATTATACGAAGAGAGATTTTTTTTTTTTTAACTCTTAGTTTGTGTTCATCTGATAATTGAAATTCATATATATATATATATATATATATATATGGGATGGCATGAGGGTCGAAAGGATGGAGTTTCCTTTTAATCCCTTTCCCTGTATTTTTTTTTGTGTGTGTGTGTTCTGCTGTGCTGCATTTTAATTGTTATTGTTGCACTAGATATGTGTTTGACCTGTGCCATTGCATTTTGTAATTGAGAGTCATATATATATATATATATATATATATATGGGATGGCATGAGGGTCGAAAGGATGGAGTTTCCTTTTAATCCCTTTCCCTGTATTTTTTTTTGTGTGTGTGTGTTCTGCTGTGCTGCATTTTAATTGTTATTGTTGCACTAGATATGTGTTTGACCTGTGCCATTGCATTTTGTTTTTAATGCAATTGCATTTTGTTGTTTAATTAATAATTTTTGAATACTTGAGTACAATTTAGTTATACATTTTTTTTTTATTTATTTTTTTTAACTTTTACTCAAGTATGTTTTTGGCCAGATACTTGTACTTCACTTGAGTAAAATTTCCCTGAGTATATGTACTTTCACTTGAATAAAATCTTTGAGTACTTTTTACACCTCTGCTCTCGCAGTACTTTGATACACCGATTGATCTGTGCAGTGCCGCTTCAAATCCAACGAGCCTAATGGTTCACCCAATTCGTTTAAAACATGGATTTAGAAATGAAATGCAGCTGTGTATTGCTCTGAGACGAACAGTTCTGCTTTGTCTTTATATTTTCTTATATATATATATATATAAACACACATGCAAATTAATTATCTGCCAGCAGGAGGCACTTTTGGAGTAGCAGACATAGAAGGTTTCCCCACTAACGGCTGTACACAAAACAGCGCTCCGATCACAGACGCTGCTTTATCAGGCATTACAGGCAAGATTAAATGAAAATGACATAGAAAATTTTCTGAAGCCAGTTGGTTTCCTTCAGAGATACAGTGATATAAAAACACCAGTTCAATTTTACTGCTTTTACTAACTTTTTTTTACTGCTTTACTAATTTTGAAATAAAAAGTGTAGGAACCCAAATGCAGCATTGGTGAGCATTAGGATTTTTTTTCAAAACCATTTAACAATCTTACCATCCCCCAGTGAAAATGCCTGCCAACTGGTAAATGTAAATCTATCAGCCTGCCTCATGAATATTAATTAGGTGATGTAACATTAACTTAATAGTTGTAACTGATTTGCAGAAATTCAGGTACAGTTTGTGGCTATATTAAGATCTACCACTAACTTTGACTGCTGTTGCAAATAGTTGGCAGATGCCTCTGCTTGGCTGTCATTTTAAGGATATTTATATCTAATTACAAATTATTGCCCAAAAAATGAAGTTAGAAATATATAAACATTGACATCTAGGTCCCATAGCACTGCACCGATCAGAGGTGGCAGTAATAGCTGGTTGGAGTAAAGAAAACATGACATGGTTCTCTCTCTGTGGATCGTCCTCGGCTCCTGCCAGCGATCTCCTGCCATCATGGTTTCCCACATTTAACACCCGGCTCACAAGCCAGGATGTGTGGGTGTCCATCCACGTCACTGTGTGAGAGTGTGAGTGTGTGTTTTCTGTAAGGGTGATGTAGG
>NW_015544194.1:2183012-2203048 GCF_001515605.1 Sinocyclocheilus anshuiensis | reverse complement strand
TATATATATATATATATATATAAACACACATGCAAATTAATTATCTGCCAGCAGGAGGCACTTTTGGAGTAGCAGACATAGAAGGTTTCCCCACTAACGGCTGTACACAAAACAGCGCTCCGATCACAGACGCTGCTTTATCAGGCATTACAGGCAAGATTAAATGAAAATGACATAGAAAATTTTCTGAAGCCAGTTGGTTTCCTTCAGAGATACAGTGATATAAAAACACCAGTTCAATTTTACTGCTTTTACTAACTTTTTTTTACTGCTTTACTAATTTTGAAATAAAAAGTGTAGGAACCCAAATGCAGCATTGGTGAGCATTAGGATTTTTTTTCAAAACCATTTAACAATCTTACCATCCCCCAGTGAAAATGCCTGCCAACTGGTAAATGTAAATCTATCAGCCTGCCTCATGAATATTAATTAGGTGATGTAACATTAACTTAATAGTTGTAACTGATTTGCAGAAATTCAGGTACAGTTTGTGGCTATATTAAGATCTACCACTAACTTTGACTGCTGTTGCAAATAGTTGGCAGATGCCTCTGCTTGGCTGTCATTTTAAGGATATTTATATCTAATTACAAATTATTGCCCAAAAAATGAAGTTAGAAATATATAAACATTGACATCTAGGTCCCATAGCACTGCACCGATCAGAGGTGGCAGTAATAGCTGGTTGGAGTAAAGAAAACATGACATGGTTCTCTCTCTGTGGATCGTCCTCGGCTCCTGCCAGCGATCTCCTGCCATCATGGTTTCCCACATTTAACACCTGGCTCACAAGCCAGGATGTGTGGGTGTCCATCCACGTCACTGTGTGAGAGTGTGAGTGTGTGTTTTCTGTAAGGGTGATGTAGGTGTGTGATATTGCACTTATTGCTCGTGTGATATTGCTTAACTATATGATGTAAATATGAGAGAAAAACTCAAACAGGGGCATTTTTGCCCCATATCTTGAATTTTAGGGATCTTCTAACTAAGTTCTCTAGGCTCCATCACGCAGTGAGTTGTTGCCCTGCCTCATATTTGTCATCAATCAACTGTATTGTCAGATGACCCACATAGGTCTGGGGAGGGGCACGTGCATTAAATGCGTTAATAAGATGTAGGGAAAAGCAGTGAGTAACAGTGTGTAATATGGTTTTGTGGATTCATGAATCTGCTCCGTGGGTGTGTGTGACAAAAGATGTCCAGACGTGTTTACAGTGTGCTTCATAAAATATGTTTGCCATTAGAGGACGCTTTATCGTTGCGTTAAAAACTGTAAGCCAGTGAAATGAAAATTACTCACAATGAAATCATCATTTACTCACCCTCATGTCTTTTCAAATGTATAAGAATTTTTATGGAGGAAATTTAGCAGAATGTGTCCAGTTTTCTTTTTCAGTCAGTGAACAAACTCAGGAAAAGAAGGTACAAACCCTTTCAAAAGATACTAATATGTACACCTTAGGTACTAATATGTATTTTTAAAGTACTAATATGTAAATGGGTAAATATGGTACAAAGATGTATCTTTTAGCTTTTGCGGCGGCACCCCAGTGACAGCTTTGTACTTTGTGTATGAGTGTATGAAAACAAAAAAAATCATAGATGTTTCAAGTTTTCCCATATGACGTATGCACTATATTCAAAGATGCTGATTTTAATAAGGACATGTTTAAAATGTTAGTTATTCACGAATAAACACTGCATTTTCATGAGACGCAGAAAATTATGGTTTTAGGTAAACACAAGGATGAGTAAATTATGTCATGCCACATGTCAGAGCACATGCCCTAACCGCTTGGCCTCCGCTCCAAACACTGTGTTTGATTTTTAACTCAGAGTTGAATTACAGTCAGCTACATCAGTCTAGTGTGTAACCATTCAACTAGAAAAGCACTAAGGCACTTTCGAAAGGGTTTTATTACTGTGTACATTAAGCCTCACTGTGGCCCATAGTTCTTGGTTACAATATTATGCGTTTAAATACTCAATTACTGGAATACACCGCAAGCGTTCTTGTTGAGAGTTCTCACTGAGTTCTCATTCAGGTGTTGCACAAGACATTAAGTCCATAATTTTAGCTGAATGTGCTCAAAACAGTACTCTGTATTCTGTACTCTGACAGATGTTCAAGAACACAGGGCACTAATGTACACTACTGTTCAACAGTTTAGGGTCAGTTGATCAAAAGTGACATTAAAGACTTGTAAATTGTTACAGACATTTTTAAAATGTAAAAAAAAAATTCCTAATAAATGCTATTTTTAATTTTCTATTCATTAGTGAATCTCAGTTGATCAGTTTCTATATGTAAGTATGTGTATATATATATACATTTGCATATGTGTGCACATTATATGCTATTTATTGTGAAATATGCATTTACAGTATTATTATAATATTTCATAATAAAATAAATGTTGCCTTGCTGAGCATACAATACTTTTAAATTACACACACACACACACACACACAAAATAATGGTAATGTAGTTTTTTTTTTTCTTTTCTCCACTGTTTTTATTATACTTTTTTGTTATTTAATACACGTATTATGTAAGTGCTCTGAGCATCTTTAAGCTAAAACAAATAGACACAAGCTGATGCCATATAAAAGGTCTGATTAATAAGCATTTCATTAACTACATAAAAATATATACCTAAACCAAAATAAAATAAAAGAATGAAAAACATGTATGAGCCTCTGCCACAGAGCTGATGATATTCTCCTGTCTTCTGTGCGTTTATTCAAATTTTACAGACGTGGGACTTTTTCCAGTTCAGCACCTCAAAACACTTCAGTGTGAGAAAAACACATTATGCCCGTGTTATTATACAATTCATCACCAATAATAGATTTGTTTACGGGGCCCTGACGCAATACGCTCACAGCACTGCTTTTCCAAAATAATAATGATAATAGTAATAATAAACCAAATGCTGGGGAGAGGCTTGGGAGAGGATGTGCGTTCACCGAGGGGGGGAGGAGTGGGAGGGTGGAGAGAAGAGGGTACTGGGACATTTTCAAAGAGTGTTTAATGCGAGAGCAGCTCTAGTGAGGCCTGACAGGGCCCAAAAGCACTGTTTTGATTGTGTAGCCTGGTGATTAAACGATCTAGGCTGGTAAAGGTTGTAGATCCAAACCCCACTTGGGTTAAACATCAGTGTGTATGTAGACTGTTTCTGGAATATGTGCATTATTTATTTTTATACAGCTTTTAGTCATAGTTTTTGTCTTTTGATGAAAATGTCTTTTTTTAATGAACAGTTAATTATAGGCTTAAAAATTTATTTTTGGTTCACCAAACATTTTAATCAGTGATTTTGTTGACAAGGTTACCAGTAAACATGTGTGTTGTAAATTGCTTTGGATAAAAGCTTCTGCTAAATGATACTTCCTGTTGGTCATTTGGTTTGTTTTGAAAGTTGACTGTCATAGACACATACACACGCTACTACTTTTTGCTTCTAAGCATTAAATACAGTTTTTCTTGCATGCTTTCGGTTGTGTAAAAAAAGACCAGTCAAACCACACACACACACACACACACACTTCCACACAAAGCTCCTTGGAGGAGACTCTGGCAGTGATATGAATCTCTTAAAACCCTCCCTTGGTCTTTTGTCTCTGTTGAATAAATCAGCGCTTTAGCCTGACTTTAGCAGTTTAGCGGCGGGTAATTTCAGCACATTCGCCCCTCCCGCTCTCCTCCGAGGCCTTAAATGAGTTCTCAAGCTGCCGTTGAACATAGCATAGCGTGTTTAAAAGATCACAGGGCGATTAGCTAGTCCTCTGTGCTCATGTCTAAGAGCGCTCGCCCGTGCTTTTAAACAGACTCCACTCATTCCTGAAATCCTGCAGCACTGTACCACTCTAACTGCCCTGTACTGCCTCACAGGGAAGATATAGCTTTCCCCAGGAGCCTCTGTGTGTGTGAGATTGTTAAAACAGCCTGTCTCCACTGTGTGTTGACAGACGTGTAAGAGCTCTTGTAGCTCTGCCGTCAGTTTTGAAGGCTAGCCCCACAGTGACATAATCAGCTATGACAAGCTCATCAACTCAGAACTCCACCTGCTGCACACACACACACACACACACACACACACACACACACATGCATGTGGATGGATTGGCCAGCAGTATCTTCATGTACAGAATGAAAATATATAATTATAGATGTGACAGTGAAGTTTAAATACAGGGCTGAGCATATATTTATATACTGTTGTAGAAAAGCTGCCTTTTTCTCTAGGGGTTAGATGTATTAGTCTAATGGAGCAATCAGATTTATATTCATATCAATATTTATGGGTTTCATATTTAAACATTATTATTATTATTATTATACTCTACTGGTACTGTCAAATTTATGTGTGTAATATGTGTATATTTCATAATTATTGCTTAATGTTTTTGTAATATACCAGTGATCACCATGGATTTTTTTCTTGTATGGAAAAGAGCAACTTTCACATTTTGATAATTTGACATTTGATATTTTTGTGTTTCACATAAAAAATACTTTTGAGTGACATGAGGGTGGGAAGATGATTTTCTATATAAAGCAAATGTTCTACAGAAGGTGTGACTCAAGTGGATGGTCCAAATTTAGACATGTGAATATTCTGCCACAGCAAGAAAAAATACATTTATTAAAGATATCATTATTTATTAATTTATAAAATGTATAACACACATCAAAAATCCACTTGGCATGAAAATCAGAGGGGGCTGTTCAACTTTTTACCTGTTTACTGTTTTATTAACTAGTCACAGTTAACACAGCACATAAAAAAAAAAAGTCCTTTTAAATTATGTACACTTACATGAGATGAAGACTTCAGTCAAATCAGTAGCCTAAGAAGAACATGGAGTTTTCCTAGAGTGGCTCACCTAATTGGCGGTGACATGTTCAGATCACATGACCAGCTAAATACTGCTTGGTTTATCTCGGTAACCATGCTTATTTATTTTTTTTTTATTAATCATGGCTCACTGCAAACAGAGCATTTCGACAATGGCATCAGAAACATGATGTAACATTAACTTCGCTATAGGTGTCAGTAATAAGACCAAGACAACTGTCATATTGGCCAGTGCAACATAAACACAAATTACAGAATGCACCTTTCTGATATATCTGTAGACTATTTTAAATGAGTAAGGATGCTTACTGATATTCTGTACAATATTTTCCCCCTTATCTAGTTGAGTCCACATTCAAAAGCCATGATATCTAAGTGAAGGTCTTTTGATACCAGCGCTTTTCCATCAGTGACACATTTACTGTACTTTGATGTACATATAGGACACCATTTGTGTTATATTATTACTTCCTCCACATTATTACCATCCCATTCATAAATGTTTGCTCAGTAAGTCAGGGGGAAGCACACTTGTCTCTTGGTGTGTTTTACTGTGTTTGACAGTCACACTCAGCTCATTCACTCTCTGTAACCTGATTTCACGGCTGCAAGTACACCATGCCCTACGGCCTGAAGGGAGCTCTCACCTGAAAGAGAGAGAGAGAGAGAGAGAGAGAGAGAGAGATGAGTCCACACATTTGATGTGGTGTAATGACAGCAGTAGGCAGAACATAGCAGGAGTGTGTGTGTGTGTGTTTGTGTGCGGCCACCATATGTGGCCAGGTGCTATTCCCGATCCCACCTGCTCTCGGCATTACCATAATCAATTTAACAGGCAGATTTAATAATCAAATATTCAGATGATGATTGCTTTTGGACTTAAGCTAATCTCTTAATGCCAGTGACCGTCCTATTCTGTGTTTTATCAGCCTGTTGCTGTGGCAGTGTACGTACAAATGGCTTTTGAGGTAGTTGTATGTGCGTGTGTGTTTATTTTTGGCAGTATTCTACATGTCGAATTGCTTTCCTTTTTCTTTTTCACAGCCCTTAGGTGCGTGCGTGTGTGTTTTGTGCGATTTTGTATAAATCTCTCAGAGCACATCAGTTATGCTTATGAATGCAAAAACAGCTCATTGACTCTGAATTGTTTTCTTAGCAGTTTGGTTAGGAATATAAATAGCGGCACATCTATAGCAGACCCCAAACCGCTATTCATTTGGACTTGCGTGTTTTTTGTTTGCACGTTGAAAGAGTTGAACGGAGGAACTAAGAGAGAGACATCTCTTACCGAGGCATTATCAAATGTTTTCGCTTGAAAAATCCAATGCGCCTTTCAGTATTGAGAGGAAAAGAACATGTTCTGACTCTCACCCTGCACGCTGGAATTAGTCAAAAGACCATTTTTAGTAATAAATTATGCATTGAAACAAAGAGATAGCCTCTTTTTTTGTTCCCCGCGAGCATGGGCCGCCTTGGCAAATGCCTTTAAAAAAATCTTTAAAATTGCCCATTCAACTCAAACTTACTGAGTGTAGCAAAAATGTCAAAGGCATAAAGTCAGCGAAGATTGAATAAAATAATGGGAGGAGACAGATTAGTCATGCAGAGAGCCCACACAGTCTTTCAGGCCAGCACAATACCACTTTTTATAAGCGCTCTATCTACACAATGGCGCCGTTCAATATATCGAGGATGATACATGGTCAGACGTGTAATCTCCCTTTGATTCCTCGCACTCATTCATTCCGAAACCTTTTCAGGACTGACACTGATGAGCTCCAGGCTCCCTCGGCTCTCCTCGCAGCCGGCAGCCTTCTTTAAGAGTTCATTTATGTAAGAACATGGAGGATAGGTGTCTTCCGCCAGGCCGCTATCTGATGTCACGCCGTTCCCTCGTCATCCGTCGTGGGCGTTAACGACAGGCCCGTCTGAGGATCGACGGCGCTGACGGAACATTAGTCGCTACGGCGTGAGGGCTTTTGGGTGAAGATGGAGTAAGCGAACATGCCACTCAGAATAACATGAATCAATCAATCCAGCCCGGGCTCCGAAATATTCCAAGGTGGTGTCATTTCATACATGACGGAGCTCAGACGGAAGACCGACGGGCGCATTGATCACATATGGGGGATCGTTGGCGTCCTATACGTACCCGTTCCGGCTAAGCGTTTGGCGTGTGTGTCTTGTGGCGTTCGGATGATGGAGGAGGGGGAGGAGTGAATCAGTTTCCCTGGGAGACAGTGGGCTGAATTACTGACGGGTTTGTGCTCCACTTAACCTAATCTAGCATATGATTATGAGACTCAGTCAGGGGCGCCTCCCTCATACGCTTCAGTGCCAGCCTCCTTCTGCCTGCCGGGCGTGGCATACACACTCACACACACACTCTTCCTAAAAATAAACCTCACCTCCTGTACAAGCGGCAGTGTTTGAGCCTACCTGAGGAGAGTGAATGAGGGCCGCTAAATATTATGACTGCCTTGTGTCCTGCAATAATTGATTCCCCCACCCGCACATGCATATATATACACACACACGCACGCACACGCTGCCATTTACTTCTTCCACGTTGTTCATTTTACAAATTCTATAACCTTTTAGAATTTCTTTCTGTGGAGAAGATTGCTGCCTGGCCTCAGATTCATTATGGTGATTGAATCCTCTTCAATAGAAAACTGTTTAAAGAAGAGAGAGGGAGAGAGTGAGCGAGGGAGAGAGAGAATGAAGGTAACATGGGTTAAAAGCTTGTCTGGGTGACATAATTCACCTCCACTGAGGCAAACAATCACATCGGATTGTGACCTTCATATGATAGAAATAAGGCTGCTTTTTTCTACCGCCTTCTATCATCTCTCACCCATCCCTTCATCTTCCACCGTTTTTTTGTCTTTGGCATCACAGGCTATTTTGGATTACAGATTAAATATCTAATTACGATCACTTTGCGGTGAGGAATATACTGTAATTTAATCCCTCGCTTTAATCATGAATGCAGTTTAAAATCACCCTTGTGTACAATGGGAGATGATATACATATATAATTCTCTCTCATCCTCTACCCTCCCTCTCTTTCCCTCCACTTTCCTTTTTTACACTCATAGCACCTGGACCTACACTATTCATCATGTGGATGACTCCGAACATGAATTAGTTTTCTTTTTTTATGTCAGAGATGAGAGGGCCAGATGGTATAAAATAAAAAAAAGGGCGAAAAAGAAAAAAAAAAAAAAATGGGGAGAGCGAGAAAGAGGAAGAATCGAGGACATAGTCTGCACTCTATGTTATCATAGAGGCACATGCTAGCGTGGGATTAGGCTGGATTTTTAATGCTGTTTCACTCTGAATTATAGCTTTTCACTTGCCCTCCTTTGTCATTTCTTTATGCTTCAAACAAGAAATTGTCCAATTCTAATTAGTCGATATAATTGCTGCTGGATGAAGCGCCGCCAATCGGACCCCGAACTCCTGCAAGGTGGAGTGGTTTTGTTCTTCTCTCGTCTTTTCACTGACAGCCTGATTTTTCCCCCCTCCTCTCCTCTCCTCTGTCGTTTTTCTCTATTTTTGCCGTTCTTTTTTCCTTCTTTTTTGAAAACAAGAGAAAAGGCCCTCTCGAGAGGTCTTGAGGTTAGTCACGTTATTAGTGCATCACTTGTAGGCAATTACAAGCCCCTCCACATCCGTGTACCTGCCGCACGGCTCACTTTATGAGGGACAAGTGCCGACACGACTGATACGTTTTTCGTCCTGATTGTGCTGTTCACAGTTGCATCATTTTAGATTTGTTTATTTGTGTCTCCACTTTAAAAACCTTTTGCTGTGATCATGAAAGTAAGCCGTTTTTATTTTGTTCTTGGCCTTTTTTTCATTTTATATATAGAAGTGCAGTAGAGTGACAGGGAAGAGGAGGCAGTGGGATCAGGAAATGATCCAGTTGCTTGTATGAGCACCTTCACTCAATATGTCTAAGTATGTGTGCAAACTTCTAGGCCAAAGCTCCTGTGTAAACCTCTACATTAATGTGCATGGAAAATTTTCACTGTGCAGTCCCCATAGGGGCTGTTGGAAGTGGGCTTCACGGGCTGAAGCCTCACAGATGAAAAGATTTTTTGGTAAAGCCAAAAAAGTTTGCCAAAACTTCACCAAAACTTTTCCATGACCAGTAATTTTTAACACTAATACAATTATGTGTATATAGTGCTTTCAATGGGATACACTTAAAGGAATGGTTCACCACCTAAAAATGAAAATTAATTTAGTCAGATTTACTCTACCTCAATTTTTAATTCTGACCGTTTTTTGTGGAATGCAAAAGGCAATATATTGAAGAAAAAAAAACTTTATTGGTTTAACTTTGTTAATTCATTTAGTAAATTATTTAGGGCATACACACTTTGTTCTCTAACAGGAAGAATATGCACTACTGTTCAAAAGTTTTATTTAAAGAAATTAAGCATTTTAAATGTATTGAAAATGACAATAAACACTTTTACATTGTTACAAAACTTATTTAAAATCAAAGCTATTTTTTAACTTTCTATTATTTAAAGAATCCCAAAATAAAGTATCATGGTTTTCGCAAAGGTATTAAGCAGGACAACTGTTTTTAACATTGATAATAATAAAAAATGTTTCTTGAGCAAAATAGCATATTAGAATGATATCCAAAGGATTATATAACACTGAAGACTGAAATAATGACTGCTTTAAAATATATTAAAATAGAAAACAGTTGATTAAATTGTAATAATATTTCACAATATTACTGCTTTTACTGTATTTTTGATTACATAAATGCAGCCTTGGTGAGCATAATAGACATCTTTCAAAATGTAAAAAAACAATCTGCATACCTATATAATCTTCCTATGCTTACTGTACTTCACTACTGTGTAATATATGGAAAGCGCAGTGTCAGAAGAGTCGGTGTGTTTGTAAATGTTTGAGAACTGCAGTACAGCTGATGTTATAGGTTTGAGGCTGATACTGAGGTTAGTGGGGCCTTTAATTTTAGCTCTCGTTATATTAAGATTCACCTCATATGAGCTAAATGACATCTTTCAGATGTGGCAGTAAAAAGTGTTCTGTATTCCATTATTCACCCAAAGATGTCCCCATACACACAGAGGTCTGGGCTATGCCTCGAATAACCACTAAAACAGTTTGCATTGTGCCTCTGCATATGTCAGATTGGACAGGGACGGTCGTATGTCTGTGCCGATCCTGAGGTCAGACCTGTCATGTTAGACGAGTTGAGCTGAGTGGCAGGAGGAAGTAGATAGGATCCAGCCCTCGTTAGGAACATCTTTCCGGTCCGTCCACGGCATCGGACCCACCAGCGCAAAGCGCTCATAGTCAGGCCGGTGCCGTCATGCCATCAATCATCATTATAAATCCCGCAGCGTCCCTGCTACATTAACTTGGCGACCTGCGCACCCCGTCTCAATTAAACATCTGATGAATATACGGCTCATCTACGCGGACTGTCAGCCTCCGACGAGAACACGCTTTTATTTTTGGACCGGATGCCAATAACGGCTCTGGGACTTAAACAAAAACATCTTCCTTCAAAGTTATTGTGAGCGGGAGGAGATTGTTTGCTCAACACTAAAGGGGGTTAAGGCAGGCTTTGGCAGGGAAAGAATGGGCCAACAGAGACCCAGAGCCCCAAATCAGGAAAGTTTTGAAGCATTGTTTTGAATCTTAACAAGAGGACTGAGACAAGCAAAAATAATTTGCTGTCTTTTCTCTTTTTTCCCCGGCTTTGCATTCTATGTATCAACGCATGCAAATAGCATCTTAACACTTGATACTATTTTGAAAAGCACTCGGCCCCTGAGGAGTTCTAGCGAGTGAAGCAATTTATCCACGAACAGGTGCATTTTTAATGCTTTTATACAATCAGATGAGCATTTTACGTACAGACGCTGGTGTTTCTGTCTTCTTTTTTGATTGCTGCACTCCTTTTATTCGTATTTTGAATTGATGTAGCCTTTCTAATTAAACTTGGAGAGAGATGTTAATTACCTAACAAGGTCACCTTTTTCTGCCACCATATTCAGCATTGCTCTCCTATACTCTTGCTCTCCCCTGTTCCACAGCCTAAAGGAGATTTGAAGAGCGGTGTTAATTGCCTATCCGTGATCCCATTTCAACTTTTGCATCTTACTCTTCAAGTGCCATATTTAGACTGTAAAGGAGGATTATTGGTATGTTGTGCTATTCTGTGCTCCTGTGTCCAGTCATCACAAACCACTGCTTTCTGTGGGAACTCCTCTAAGAAGCGAAGAGTGAGCGAGAGAGAAAGGGACGGCGCATATGGAGCATGATGGTTGTTATAAAAGATGTCAGCTGTAGCAGCATGCAGCTGGTGGGCTTGTGAGGTGGGAGGACGTAACATGGGTGAGATATGGTCATTTGGAGTGAATGGGGTTTTATTATATGATACCAGGATGCATGTGTCTGTAATTCATAATTTCATATGGCCCACACGCTTTCCTAAAGCACAGAACTGCCTGCATATTTCTGATGGTTCTCACAGGATGTTACATCACTCTTAAGAGGTCTCTAGGCTGCATTTTAAAAGACCAAGCATACATAAAATCCACACAGATTGTCAAAGATGGTTAATTCGGATCAAAAAGGCCCTAGCCTATAAACTCAGAAACTAAAGAAATAGTGGAGATTACTGTGAATAACTCGGGGAGTTTGGGTGCTAAATGTCTCAATGTTTAGTGTGAGGCAGCTACATTTGTCTACTATAGATTTTGTTATGTGTAATGTGTATCCTAGCAAATCACAATTAAATACGCGTGAAAACATCAGGCTTCATCTGATGTTTTCTGTCAGCTGCTGTAAAACTCTATATTCTCAACTTGTGAGTTGCGACCCAAAAATGCCTTGGGCCTGTTTTGATCGAGTCACGGGTTGGAGGGGAAAATAAAAAAGCAAAATTCAAACAATTCTCAGAACTAGGAATGTCAAAAGTAATGGTTGGTACTGAAATAAAAACCAAATGACTCAGTTCAAGTCTTTCTTTTGTTAATAATTTAACAATAATTTTCAGAAATGTTATTACTGAAAATGTTGCTATTGTGACAAGACTACAGTTGAATATTTAAGGTTTATCAACTTCCAGCCAAACTTTCTACTTGCAATATTATAAATACTAATGCAATATTTAATGTCTAGTAAAACAAACTTCTATTTTTGTGTATGCAAGTACTGTACAAAATTCACGTTAATAAGTTTGCATGTTTTTGAGCCTATGCAATTCATGGCAATATAAATTTATTTTTATGTTGGATTTTAACAACTTTTTTGCGGTTTTGGATCACTACTGTGATTAATGTGACGTTTGGGTCCTGAAGCAAAGCCAGTTGAGAACTACTGATTTATAATATTAAAATCAAGAAAATAGAAGCAAAACAAGTTAGTTTTTACGGCAGGTTTGGTTTTCATATATATTATATTTCTTTCCTTGTCTGTCAGGTATTATGTTGCTGTCTGTTATAGAATGGTGGTATGAGGTCATCACGAATAAAACACATAAAAATATACTTGAACAGCTGTTTTTATACATTTACCTCTAAAATATAAAATGTAGCGTAAAAACAAAACTGTTACAAAAAATATGTAACACCATGAACACTAATTTGCTACCTGCAGTGGAGCGGCCTGTTTTCAGTCAGGTGTGGAGTGCTGGAGAAACACAGAGCGATTGAGGAAGAAAGCTGGTAGGATGGAAATTAAGTGTGTAATGTGAGGCTGATGTGATGAGATTGTGTGTGGTGACCTCCTCCGACAGGTCTCCATCCTTCGACAGCCTGACTTCAGCCACCATCACCTCTGTTTTTTTTCCATCCCACCATTTATCTCGCTCACGCTCTCATGTGTTTCCCCTCGTGCTCAATCTCTCTCAGCTCGCAGCTAAATAAATGCAGAATAACAATTATTGAAAACACAATTAAAATCTGTTAATCAGATTATGTGTAGTGGATAAAACCTTTAGGATGGCTCTGACAGCTTGAGGAAAAAAGCTGTCCATTTTTCAGCAAAAATTGAAAAGATTATGATATGTCCAAATTGTCCATCCTGATGGTATAATCTCTTCATAGTCAGACAAAAAGATAAACCCCCCCCCCTAATAATTAACTTGACTTAGTATTGGATAAAGGAAAAGGTCATGGTTAAGTATGGGAAACACTATTACTCATATTCTCAAGGGGGGTGCTGGTCTGTTTTTTAAAAATTTGTTAGGATAGGACAATATTTGGCCGAGATACAACTATTTGAAAATCTGGAATCTGAGGGTGCAAAAAAATCTAAATATTGAGTTAATTTAGACAGCTTTAAAATCACCTTTAAAGCTGTCCAAATGAAGTCCTTAGCAATGCATATTACTTGTCAAAAATTAAGTTTTGATATATTAACGGTAGGAAATTTACTAAATATCTTCATGGAACATGATCTCTATTTAATATCCTAATGGTTTTTTGGCATAAAAGAAAAATCTATAATTTTGACCCATACAATGTATTTTTGGCTATTGCTACAAATATACCGATGCGACTTAAGACTGGTTTTCTGGTCCAGGGTCACATTTAGGAATTTAAGGGCTGCTGCACCTGCAGTTTGGACGCAAATGCCTTTATTGCACTCACATACGTGTTGTCAATCAAGTGGCAAGAGGCTGAGAAAGGGGAAAAAAAAAACTCAGTAAGCTGGGTATTATTTGGGTTTAAATCCATGCTTTGTTTGGAGCAGCTGGTAATTGCATATTGTGGGGCAATTAAGATATTTAGCATTAAGCAGAATAAGCCAGGTCAAGCACCCCACCCTCTCTACTCTCACCACCATCAAATCAAAGCAGTGGGCATCTCTCTCTCGCTCTAGCTTTTGTACGTATTGCCATGTTTATTTCTGCTGAAAAGCCAGTTCAGTTCATTTGTGAGTCAGCTAGGCAGAGCAGCTCCATTTCTTTTCTTTTAGGTGTTTTTTTATATTATTATTGTTATTATTATTAGATCAGGCAGTGCACAACAACAGCAGAGGAATCTATTATTCATTAAGTGTAACCAATATAAAATTTAAAAAAGTGTGTTTTTTTTTTTGTTAAATTATGTGAGGTCAGCATAATAGTCTGCCTATTACTTATATCTATATCATCTTTGCCTTAGTCAGCTCTATTTAAATATGCAATCATTTACAGCTTTTGACTCTATGTGTGTGTGCGCCCAATTTCCAATATTCCTCTACACACTTTTTTATGCTGACATCAATGGCAAGCTATTAAAGACAGTATTTCATTATTGGTTCCTCGTCCCCAGTGGTTATTTACAATCCTATATATACTAAGCACTGATATTAAAGGAGACCATTTTAATGAGGTGCTATCTGCCTTAGCAATATGTCTTTCTCTGAATGAGATTGTGTTTAAAGATTTTTATCAAGAAATGGCTGTTCGCTGGGGTTATGTTTTGTCCATGAAATATGCATTTCATATCTCTTTCATTTCATTAACATAATTTAATTTGTGCTTTGCATTCTGTGCATAATACATATTTGATTTACAAAACAAATATTTCCATTAGAAAATGAATTTCATGCAGGCATAAGGCAGAACTGAATGATGTATTGTAAAGAAAGTAGAGAGAGGGAGAGAAAGAGAGAGAGAGAGAGAGAGAGGGAGAGAAAAAGAATCGTATTATTCTCAGAGCGCCTTGGCAAAGAAAAAAAATACTCAATAGACTTCTAGTGTGTACGAGTGTGTGTTCCTGTGCCTGTGTGTGTGTTTATGGATGTCTGTACGTCTAGGGATATGTACTCATATGCCGTATACGCCTGTGTCTCCAGTATGTAAATGCACATTAGGACGGCTATACTTGCAGTGAGTATATTGCATTAAGTTTAAAGCAATATTACTCAGATTGATTTACATTGTTTGCTATGGCCGCCTCTCCCCTCTACGTTAGCTAAGTGTTCCGGTGGCAATGTGGCGCTTTGCTTTTTATTATCAGTAAAATATGGTGGATATTATAAAGATATATCTCTCGGCTCGGTAGCACAAAGGAAGAGCACACATCCATTTTAATTTGGTGCCAGTTTTAAGGGTTGCGCCGGAGAACATGCTTCACGTAGTATTTCACAGCTTAGCGTATGATGTACATCCTCGGGGACTTTGTTTCTTCGCCGGCCCGTTTGAACGGGGAAGCTCGCCACGTGTCAGTTTAAGAGGTATTAGCCGTTGCTTTAGTTTGCGAAATCGCTTCCTTTTAACTCCAGCCTGTGATAAATTATGAAGTCCACCCCTCTACATTTCCTTTCCTCCTCTTCCAAGGGAATGTTACTAGTTTTAATTAAAGCACTGCACCTTGCTAGTTTAAAGGATATCAGTGGCTGTGTGATAAGTTGCAGGAGCTCAGGGCTTTCGATAACAAGAAGCATTTTAAGTGGCCCTGACGAGTTCATATTAATTTGGCTTATCGTGGCTGTAAAAAAAATCCAGGTAGCATTGAGGCAGATCCCGGCTTTAATGAGCTCAAAAACGTAAAGTCGGTGTCAGAACACTCCACTTTTTTATTTCAAAGGGAGTAGGAAATAACTTGTCAAAGCTAAAAGCCAAACAGTAAGATCTATGTTTCAGAGGTAACTAGTATTAGCAGGGATTTCGGGCTCGTCTGACATGCCGTACGGAAGGGAGGGCTTAAAATAGAAGTCTCAGGTACGCCAGAGTGGGGCTTATACCTGCGCGCAGTCTCTGCTGCCTTCGCTGACGGTTAAAGAAGAGCGATGAGAGGATCTTTGAGCTTTTAAAAATCTCCTCTGTTCCAATTCCTCTCCCTATAGTGTTGCCGGAGAGGTGATCGCCTGCCCAGCTACTGCTGAGTCCCTGCTTTGAATCCGTGACAGGTGTTTTTAAACTTCGCTCGAGCGGGAAAGAAAGATGGAGATCACACGATGGCTCTGAGGAGTTGACGAGAGTCTTAAGATGGTTTGGTAAAGTTAAGCCTCCTCTTGTCTCTATTCTCTTAGCAGTTCAAGGCTAAATCCTGCAGGAATATGAATACATCAAGTGGATATTTCAAAAAAAGCAAAAAGGTTTTGCCAGTTGGAGCGCACTTTTTTTTAAAAGGTTGGTGTCAAGGAATAACCCGCAACCGTGAACAATTCACCCTTTATTCTCACACCTTAATCTGTTGTTCGTGACAGAAGGGACTGTGTTTCTATCTTAGCAGATGGGGAGACAGGTAACTTGGCATGTTTGTTAACGTCGCCAATGGTAGGAAAGCAGACAAAGAGAGCGAGAGACAGGGAAAGATGAGAGGAGAGAGGAAAATCAATCTAATACTGCAGAACTATCAGATCACATGAGATGATGGATTCTTGGTCGCAGCATTCAGCCGCTGTCTGTCGAGCTGTGCAAATCAATTCAAACAGACACAAAGAGTAAACACACATTCTGCACCACAATAGGAAATTGAAGCAGAGCCTCCCTTTTTAAAATATGCCTCTACATATTTGTTTTGTGGATTACCATTCTGAAATGGAATTTGAACAGTTACTTAAAATAATATGCAAAAGATATTTCCTGTTTTGCCGCCTGCCCCCTCCCCAGTGTTTGTCGGAGATGTGGGATAGCTGCGACACTGGCGTCAGTGTAAACACCACATGCGTGTGTTGTCCTGGTGATTATTTTTCATAAACATTTTCCGAGGTTTATCCTTATTGCAGAAGGTTTAGATATCATATTTTATTTGTTTTTGCACTTTTGAAAAAATATTTTTCGAAAATCGAGCCCGTGTTTGTCTGCATGCCAGTGGACACAGGTTGGAATGGACCGTGTTTTCCAGGGACAAGAGGCCGCTGAAGCTCTGTTATAAAGTTTTTGTATTAGGAGCCATACAGATTTAAAAACGGACCTAATTGAACTGTGTGCGCTTCTTGTTCACGTTACAGGCTGAACTACTGTTGTAAGGTCAAACTTTAGCAGACATTCCTTTGACCAATGGACTCCAAGTCCTTTGACATTTAATGAAAGATTTCTTCAGTTGGCCTACACGTCTGGTGCACGAAACATTAAGCATGAACAAGGTTCTTGAAGTCATGAAGTACAACATGACTTAGTCAGTCAAAGCATTATATAAATCAATGTGACAGGTCAGACATGTTCTTAAGTACAGAACCAAGAACACAGAAGGATGGACATGCAAGAAACTGTTAACGGCAACAATTAATAATAAGAAAAGTGTATTTTTTGGATATACTGTATATTCTTTCTCTGATGTGGATGGAACACTACACTAAAACTGTCCTGCACTACTATTCACCACTACTGAATATACTGTGTGAAAAAGATCCTATTGAGCTGGTTGTCTTTAGTGGATCAAAAGCATACTGCATTTCCACTGTAGTCCGATTCCCAACCAAATGACTTTTATAAGTTAGTTCGGTAACACTTCAGAATAGGGAACACCTTTTCACTTTTAACTAAGAGTTTTCCCTCAACAATCTTCTGATTTGCTGCTTAGTTAGTAAGGTAGTTGTTAAGTTTAGGTATGGGGTCGGATTAAGGGATTTCATGCTGAATAAGGCGTTAATATGTGCTTTATAAGTACTAATAAACAGCCAAAATGCTAGTATGAGGAAAAAAAATTAACTTAAATGATTTTAGCAAATGGCTGCAATATAACAAAAAGTGAAAAATTGAAGGGGGTCTGAATACTTTCCGTACCCACTGTATATCTTTAAGAAAAATATTTAATACATGTAAATATTTTCAAAATATATACTGCATGTATATACATAATAATATGTGCTTTATAAGTACTAATAAACAGCCAAAATGCTAGTAAGATGCATGCTAATAAGCAACTAGTTAATAGTGAGAACTGGTCCTCAAAATAAAGTGTTACTGTTAGTTATTTTGGTAAAGCAAAGAACTAATTAATCAGAGTATTAGCTGTGTCTCATTTCAAAGCATGCACCCTCTGGAGGTTGCATTTGTCAGCCACATATGTCTTTGAGGATGTCTCATTTCAGAAAACGAACCATTACAAAGCTGACTGTTATTCCTTGTGATAAATTGTCATTTCTTTGAAAACAGACATCTCCAATGGCATATGCGACCCTACTGGGGGTGCTGCCTTCAAAATGAGACACAACCCACTGTTGTGCCTCTTAGATGAAGTCGGAAATATCATAATTACGAGTTCCAAGCATGTGAATGATCGAGTGAAGTCCTATTTGTTAGTGGGGAAACTCTGAATTCTAGATGATACAGTACATGAGTTTTAATGTCATAAGGGTCGTGTCAGTTGGAAAAAGGGCAGACACACTGATCTATGATATATACACATAAATACACACCCATGCATGTACAGTGGGTACGGAAAGTATTCAGACCCCCTATATCTTTAAGAAAAATATTTAATACATGTAAATATTTTCAAAATATATACTGCATGTATATACATAATACATATACACAGTACACATACATATATTATGTAAACATTTTTATTTTATTTTGGAAACGATTAATCGCGATTAACCGTTTGACAGCACTAACAGATATATGTATAATCGAATGTTTAGTTATGATACCATATATAAATGTGATAGAAACTAGTATTTTTTCATCATTTTGAATTCAGATGTAGTTATTTAGGTGCATTGTTCACAGTATAATTCTTTTTTGCTTAGACTGCTGCTGTGTTATGTGTAAGACTTGGATGCGTGGTCTTAAATTCTTCACAATGTCCATTTCCCTATTCTTTAGCTTTGTCTCCAATGGTACTGTTAGCATCAGAAATCTGTGTCTCTAATAAAGCCTGTTTAGCATGGCACATTCTGTTTCACTGGGCCACTCCACAACGTCCCCAGTCTGCTCACATAATTGGAGAGATCCTTATGAGAGAGTGTGAAGGGCGGGGAACAAAAGCGGACCGATGACTGGGACAGTTGTTGGGGCCAGTGTTGACAGCTAGCAGAGCCGTGTGCTGTGGCCCTGTCCGCATGCAGAGTGTACTGCATGCAGGTGTCAGGACTTAGAGTCTAATGAGCCTTAATTAGCCCATTTGAGTAATCAGTGGCTTGATTGGTCCTGTGTGCTTAAGTAAACCAGCACATGCGAAGAGTGCTGGCGGGATTCAGGGCGTTTCAAGAGCACTGGTTCACTCAGGGTAGTTTGTCTAGGTATTACATTTGTATCTCTTTATTAACATGCATATTTATTTGAAGTATTGTTGTGAAATATGTTAATGTATATGTTAAATGTATTAAAATATGGGCCGCTTTGGGTTGATGAACTGGTCTTGAGCAGGACTCTTGCATTAATGGAGCCCCGTGTCTCTCCTCTGCCCCTAGCACTCACCTCTTCATTCAGCCACCACTTGACAGCGCAGACTCTTCAGAGGCCTGCCTGATGCCCATCAGCATGAGGGACTCCAGTCTTCATCCTTCATCACCGCACAAAGACATCTGGACGATTGTCAAGGACGTCACAATCTCTGTGATAGCTGACATATCCCATGGGCCATTGCAGAAAAAGGAAAGCAAAGTCACTCTTGCGTGAGCAAATACAGTATGGGTGGTGAGTGGGAACATGTATGAAGAAGTAATATCATGATGTATCTTTGAGATTAATAGTCCTTTGCGACAAAAAAATCTTTAAACCTAATAGTCGTGTTGCTTTTTGTCCTTTTAGGCTCCATTAATGCAGTTATCTTGCAGTGCTGACTGGTGGGTAGCTGCTTGTAGATATTACATTTCCACACTTTCAATTACAATCTTCACCGTTGCATCTACACTTTAGGGGTATAACAGCTGTTACGTTGTTTCCTAACCTTTTTTATCTTCCCTCATAGCATGAAAGTATATCTTCATCAAAACCCCAAAAACATTCCATGTTAACTTCATAGTATTTGACATAATTTGCATTTTTACATTATTATTATTATTATTATTATTATTATTATTACAACAAAAATAATAATAATAATAATGTAAAATAAATAATACTAAAACTAATACTAACTAATAATAATAATAATAAAAAATACATAATAATAATAATAGTCAGCATTAAGTTTTATTTATGTATTATTATTTCGGTAACACTTTCTATGAAGCCCATATTTATAATACATTATAAGGGTATTCTTAAGGCATTATAAT
>NW_015544194.1:2176486-2182951 GCF_001515605.1 Sinocyclocheilus anshuiensis | reverse complement strand
TTTATAACACAATGAACACGTTGCATCCACTTTTACAATGGATTATATTTCTCATAGTTATAATGTATTAAGTCTCATATCGTGCCATCTTTCTTATGCTACTTTACTTAAAGCGGTCAACGACCACTTATAAGTATGGTAGTAGTAATAATAATAATAATAATAATAATATTTTTTTCTCAAACAGCCATAAGATCAGATATCAGATCAGATGAATGTGTAATAAGACATATTTGCTTTGAACTATTTTTAATGTAATATCAGTTTGATTATTTTGACGGTTCCCCAACAGACAAACTGACTATAAGTAACTTTGCAAGTACGTCAACATTCTACCAACCCTAACCTTAACCTAAGCCTACTAATACTCTAATGAGAGTTAGCTGACATGTAGTTGCAAAGTTGCTTATAGACTAGGGGGACCATGAAAATAAAATGGAACCTAACATATAAACATTGCATTTTTTTCAGTTTAAATGATTAACTAGCTCACATCAAAATTAATATTAGCCTCACAGGGAACACTCAAATAACACTCCACACCTAACCACTTACAAGATGTAGTAAGATACTGTGCAGATCTTGAATAAACAATGTCAAGATATATAGTCCATTATAAATGTAAAAATAGATTTTATATGGTGTTCATTGTGTGTTATAAATAATCATAATCTTAAACCGTATAAACACAAATGCGTAAGCATTATAATGTATTATAATTGTTGTTATGATTATTTATAAGATGATATATAATATTATAAGGTCTTTTTATAATGCATTATGCATTCATTATAATGCCTTAAGAATACCCTTACAATGTGTTATAAATATGGGCTTCATAGAAAGTGTTACCATTATTTCTGTGGTGAAGTAGTAATACGGTTTATTTTTATATTAATATATTTTTTATCTATCTATCTATCTATCTATCTATCTATCTATCATCGCGTAGTATTTACCTATATCACACCTACTAATATGCACCCTTTAGGGCTAGATGAGGTGCAAATGTTTTAGACTGATGTTAAAGGGTACAGTAGATGTGCCTTATTTTTTATGAATCAAAAGCATACAGCACAACCAGTGTAATCTGATTATCAAACAAATGAATCTTATCAGTCGGTTCTTTTTAGTGAATCAGAAACATACCGAGCTCCCACTGTAATGCAGTTCCTATCCGAATGATTCTTATGAGTCGGTACTTTTTAGTGAATTAAACACAACTGACTAATCATTTAATGTCTGATTGTGCAAAAGAGAATGTATAGTTGAAGATACATATGTTTTCTCAGAAGTATTTTTATAAATATTAAAAAAAAATTGTTTTAATATTTTTACCCCCCAGGGTGCTGTATATGAGCTAGCCTAGGATCTACAAATATGCTCTTCTACATGATGGGGACCCTAGATGACACTTGCACAGGTGCAAGCACCAATCACAGAGATTCAGTGTTTGTCTGATGAAGCATTGTTTCAATAGTCTAGTGCCCTCACACTGAGCTTTTCAGCTTCTCTCCCCTGTGTGACAGTTTTCAGGAAAAACAAGATTTGTGGCTAAAAGCTGTAGATTTACACTTCCACCTTTTATTTAGATGTTCATATCTTCTCCCCATAGCCAACAGCATAAACTAATCCTGTATTGCGTTTCAATATAATGATATATAGAAATGGTGATTACCCTCTAATTCAATTGCTTGGTAATCAAATTGTAGTAATGGTGCTTATTTGGTACCCCAATTTATAGTTTTCCCAGAAATCATTAAGCAATTTACCCTTCAAATCTACTTTGAATATGCGTGAGCACAGACGCACACACACAGACTAGTATTATGGTATATTATATGAAGCCCCAGCTGTTTGAGATGATGATGGTAGCAGAAGGACTCTTGTGAGAGTCATGGGTAAACAGAAAGAGTCCTGGCTGTCTTCTTCTGGACACAGACTCCTTCCTGTTTGCCAGGATTGGGATAAAGATGCTGGAATCAAAAGACGGCACTGAAACATATCCAAAGTTTGAGCCACATGTGTTTACCCTTAACCTCAACAAAGCCTGCTTCCGAATGTCTGGAATATCGGCCTATCGGTACATTTTGGAACATTGTGAGGAAGGGCTAAAGTCTACAGAGCCTTTGCAATCACACTTGTTTTGTTTGTGCCATTTACTTGGTGTGTGACTGCAGCATGTCAACGGCCTAATGTAATCACTTACTTTCTGTTTGCTTTCATAAAGGGTTTACATGCATTAAATGCTGTAATGAATCAGTTCGGTGGATAGAGTTGCTTAAGACCCTCCCATCTGGGTTTCTTTTCTAACTTTCTTAATATTGAGTCACTTTCAGGTGATTATTTGGGATGCATTTACTGCGTACAGCTGGGGAAGGTCACCTTCCGAATCAGCGTTACCTGAATAAATATCATCGTACAAGAGGAAGCTGGGTGCCGATGCCACTCTCATGCTGTGAAGGGCCCTCATAATACTACTGGCATTGTGGTTATGCATAACGTGCCATTCGGCACAATATTGGCACTGTGATTTCTCCTCGCTATAAGCCTGCCGTCCCAACTCGCCCAGCAGCCGAGGCACGGACAGTTCTCATGCTCTCTTAAAAGCTGCACATACAGGCTGCACAAAAGCTGCATCTACCGCCCAGGGCTGCGCAGCATCCACTTAGGCTCTGACAGTGGCCGATAACCCAATCTCCAGGTGGCTTGTGGCGGAGACTGATCTAACAGGCCCACGGTGATGTGTCTGTGTCCATGGTGGGCATTTCCTTTCTTTTTCTCGCTTTCTCTCATTCTGTAACTGCCAGAACAGCTGTATGTCTGTAGGAAAGCTCTGCCTTTGATATGTTTGAAGTGAAGGCGAAACCACTCATTTCTCACTAGGAGGATGAAGAGCGAGCTGAAAGGTCTCTGCACTTCATAGTGACAGAACAGTAGGAAAGAGCTTGGAGTGTGTGAATGCGTTCATGTGTGATGAAATTAGTTTGCTGTTAGGGATGAGTGGACTGCTAGTTTTACTAATGTAATGCAGAGGAAAAATCATCAGGAGTCATACTAATTATGAGCTGTAGCACTAGTTTTTAGGTGTGTGTATTTTTAAGCCATCTTTGAGTAAAACCTTTTTATATAAAAAATAATTATATATAGTTATGTACTGTACATATTTATATATAATACATCAATATGTGAGATTAAATTAAGAATTTATTTAGTGCTGCAGGGATGATGCCCAGACGTTAGCATCACCCTGGTTCCCTTGACGAAAAGCCAACAAAAGTTTTCCATTGGCTTTTGGATTCTAGCTGAAAATAGCTCTGTAACCAACAAAAGTTTTTCTTTATCAAGATAATCTATGAATTTTGAAGCCTAAATACAATAATTGCAAGCAAAAAGTGAACGTCAGGCTATAAACTAACTACACCAGAGTTGCATGCCTTCAAATTTATGACTGCTAAGAATTCAACAACCCTTTCGGTCTTTATTTAAAAAGCTTGAGTTTGAATAGTTTGCAAGATTATAAACACAAGTAGGCTAGGTCTCAGACGACCTCATCAATCCAATTTTTTAGCAACTGCCTATTTCAAGGCATGTAAAAGCTTGAAAGAAAAAAAAAGTTATGAGTGGGCTATTACTGATGCGTTGATGTGCTGGCCTGCTAAATGACCTTATGTCAGTCATTTAACCATAAACCTCATGGACTTAAGGACGATGAAACCAGAAGAATACACTACACAACATGTAAAATCTGAAAAGATTTGAAATGCCAGGCATCATACACTTACCGACTTGGTCAGTATTCAATCATTTATCACATAACTTTATGACTTTTTTTGACTTTTTTTTTTCTTATGAAGACCGGCTATAACTTTGTGCAGACTCATCCAGGATGTAAATCGTCCTCCCTGTACGCAAAGTATGCAAGTTGCGCAGTGTCAGTCTTGGAGAGTTTTTACTTAAACGCAGCCTATGTATTAAGTGAACATACATAGTACATTATACCTGTGCCTTTGGTCTTAAAGTGACAGCAGCCTAATAAACCTGCTGCTGTCTCTGTCATTTATGTGATTTTTTTTTTTTTTTTAATGAATGCACTGACAGGGGCTCCTGACAAAGTTTTGCTTTGGACCCCCTGTCAATGACCCCCAACCCCTTATTCTGTTCTTTTAAAGCAGTTTTTTAAAGTGAGTAGACAACGTCAGTAATAAAAAAAAAAAGAAAAAATAAGAAAATTACAAACAGTAGCATGCATACTATCAAAAAAGATACAAAGGAAATAAACAATTTAGCCTCCTACTATACATTGTATATACTATACATTGTTGTTCCAGCCTAAGATCTTACAATTTTCCTAAAAGTTAAACAGTGTGCTAGCATGCACCAGAACCCCTTGAGTGACCTAGTGGTCTTCTTGTGCTGTATGCACACTGAGGCTCTGACCCTGCTGGCATAGTGCACCATTTACCAAAGATTGATGGTATTTGTGGTCCATAACTACACCACTGCTTCCCTCCTGTTCAGTTCCATACTCTGAAAATCAAAATGTGCATACACCCTCCAAAGTTAATAAAAGACCCCACTAACCAGTTTTTTGTTTGCTCTTGCTCTTGGTCCCTTTCTCACACACTAACACACATAGGCATGCATGAAATAGCTGAGTGAAACAAAAGTGGGATCCTTCATGCCACTTGGCCGGCACATGTGGACAAACCAGTGCCGACTGGCTGCTTCACTGTCACCGGCTGATAGCCAGGCTTTAATGGAAAAGATACAGCCCAGCCAAAGACTGGGAATCATTTCTACGGTAAAGTTATATGTTCAGCCTTGAACAGCTGAGAGATAATGTTTGGCTTCATTATAATTCCCAGTGTGTTTAAACAGACAGCCCAGAATGCAAACAAAAGCAGTTGAAATTTGAAAAGTATTATCAATATTGCAGATAGCGGATGCCCTTGAATGCAAACAAAAGCAGTTGAAATTTGAAAAGTATTATCAATATTGCAGATAGCGGATTCCCTTTCCAATCAGAAAAAGCGTATCTCGCATAGCAAATTTATGGTTGACTAGTTCATTCATTTCTATTAGCCTGTTGTATGTTTCTCTCTTCCTCATATATATTTATGTGGAATTTATGAGAGGGCCAAACAAACTGTCATTAGATATTCCTTTAATTCACTAAGCTGGCCTGCTAAAGGTAGCTGGGTGCATTTAAAAGGCATTAGTTTGCTCTGACTGATATTTTTCTGAACTCCCTCCAAAGGGCCATTCGTCACATGCCCCGGCCATAGTCCAGCACGCTTGTTGCGTCGCTCTGCGTTTGTGTGTATGTATGTGTGTGTGACAGATAGAGACCCGTGTGTGTTTCTGTGAGCAATTCTCACTGTGGGCACCACTGCGGCTCCTTCACACGCCACTCGACGTATTCTGCGAGTCTCTTAATAGCAAGCTGCTGGAGCAAAATAATTGTCATTTTCCAGCCACTGGGCTTAAAGTCATATAACATAATGAAATGTCTAAAAAAGCGAGGGGGTGGGGGTAGTTTGTGTGTATATATATATATATATATATATATATATATATTTCTACGTGGTGCTCAGGGTTCGGTTCAGTGCACGGGAGGTCTGCTGAATCAAATGCTGTGCCACTTGAATAATTTACTGTGTACCTTGGAAAGTGTGTGTGCATGTGTGTATGTGTCTGTGAGTGTGTAGTGGTGTTCAAGAATGCCAGCAAGGTGAAATGTCTAAATATTGTATATGCCCACTCCAAAGTGTGTTTGTGCACACTGTGATATATGTCCTGGGGATCTTGATACAACATTCAATACAGTCCTGCTGGACAGATTAGGCTGCTTACAGAGGAAGCTAAGGTACGGCAGGAACCGGTGATATGTGCCTCAGCACTAAGTGTTCTGGAACAGGCTGATGGGTTGATTTAAGCTGGGGTGGGAGCAAGTGGAGATAAATGTTAGTGATGCTTCTCTCTCTCTCCCCCCGTTTTTTCTACTTCAGCAGATCCATCAACTGCTATTGAGGGTAATGAGTAAGGCGTGGAGGTGAACACATTACAGAGAGCTGACCTTGCCCAGAAAAGAAAGAGCATGTTAGATGCCCCATGAAGCCTGCCCCCCTCACCTGTAACATCATCATAGGCATTGTGTTAGGTTTAGAGGTTCTTTTTTCAATTACTTTGGTAGGTTGATTTCCTGAAAAGTGTAAACAGTGTAGTGCTTTCAGAGCATGAGTAGCCTGACACATCAACATTGGCTGATACAACATTTGGCAGACCATTTTTGGGAAACCTTTTGAAAGCAATCAATATTTTTGCAAAACAATTTGCTGCTCAGAATCACATGTAAAGATGCTGAAATCTGTATTTTATGTTGCAATTACATAATTGCATGAGTATATTGTTGAATTTCACAGCATTATATATAAAAATTATATGCAGAATTATATGTATGTG
>NW_015544194.1:2154436-2176476 GCF_001515605.1 Sinocyclocheilus anshuiensis | reverse complement strand
GTGAATGGGAGGGGGGGTGGGGTGGAGAGGGAGAAAATATAACTTTAAGAGCAGGATGGCAGAGTCATTAAATATGTTTCATTCCCTCAGACAATGGGGGGTATGTGAGCCCATCGAAGATGCATTTTAAGGATAGTGTTGGCTCTTTAATATTTCAACTGATTTAAAAAAAAAAACGTCATCGAGAAAGGGCAAAAATGCTGTTTGAAAAAAAATAATAATTAAACAGGCGAGTTTCATTTTCTGCCACACTTCAAATGAATTTCTGTAATGATCTCAAAACCTGTGAAAGGCAAATCCAATCAAACAATATCTAGTGGGTTTCATTTTCCTCTGCATAGCGATGACCCCCTTTGTCAAAGGGTGAGCCGAGGAGACTGTAGGTCGCCATAGCCATCCAAATGAAGGAGACAATTTAGCGTAGTTAAAGCTATTATCCCACTGTGTGTGTGGGCTTCGACGTCGGTGTCGCCGCTATAGCTTTAACATTTTGGAGCTTTGATATGAGTCACTGTAAATGATGCCACAGAAGGTCAATTGCCGAGTTCAAAATGGCTGATGGAGGGAGGGAAAAATATTGTGTTGTTTTTCTGCTTTCAATCCTCCCCAGTCTCCCCAGACACAACTATGCATTTATTAAAAAAAAAAAGGCGAACATTTATTCAGCCAGCCTGTGTCATTAATACAATACGCCTTAAATAAGGCTCAGGTCTCTGTGTTTGAAGAGTGTGACATGAGCCCATTGTTTTTACTCTTTTTACGTTTAACCATTTGGTGGGTAATCACGCATAAGGAGGAAGAATAAGCCACAAGTGAATGAGCAGCAATGGTCCACTGACCTTTTACTGCTCATTATTGGACAACCCGGAAAAAAACAAAGAACAAAATCTCCTAAATCTTCAGGGAATCTTGAATCACTGCGCTCAATGGCTGTGATTTTTCTTTTTTGATTATTATTATTTCTGCTTTGTGCGACTCACGATATTGTTGCTTTCAGTGTGCGGAGGAGAGGAAGTCTCGGGACGGATGTTGGAGGTCTGACTCTGAGGTTGCGGTAATCTTTGTCACCGGGGGGCAGTCTGCTGCGTTTGGCCTTTAGGCCTGCAGGTGTGCAGTCCTCCACGCTCTTACAGGAAGCACCAGGAGACTCGTTGCACAACTACGCACGCCCCCGTATGTATGTATGTTTGTAGACGCTTACAGAGAGATAGAGAGATGGTCTGTGGTTCTGGAAACTTTCGAGATCACATTACTAGAAGTACTAAAACTTCATAATATGACAGCACACACACACATACACACATACATACAGACACTGGAAAATATGCCAAACAAGCATTACACTAATCACTACTTTGAAATAGGGAGGCTATTTATATATTATGCATTGTGCACTATGTGCAGTCCTGGGAGAGAAGAGAAAAGAAAAATTGATATCAGATGAAAATGAACACCCTGTAAAGCACATTAACTATCTCAGGTTTGGGAGCACATGCTGACTGCCAAATGGGACACCCCTGTGGAAAGCAAAATGGTCTCTCCCACAATTAATGTGGCGCACCTGTGATGGTTGATAAAGACTGCCGCACTGTGCACAGGTGTGGAACATTAATTCTGGGGGTGTTCCTTGAAAAGACGAGCCCCCCTCCACCTCTACCACCAGCACCTCTCCGCCCTCCCCCACCTTTGGAGAGCGAAAAACCGAGAAAACAACGCTGCCGTTCATTCGGAGTGATCTGTGTGCAAAAGTATGCAAATGAATATGCGGCATGCTAATCAATCCTGTCCTTCACACAGACTGAAGGGGAAGAAGGAATATGGAGAACGAGGGAGTGAATCGGGCCTGAGAGGGAATATGGGATAGGGGAAATTAGCTAGGATTCGCTTTGTTCAACATGCTTATATTGCTATATATGTATATTTTGACCTATGTGCACTTGGAAACTTTGTAGGTTTTTTATTGATAAGATAGATCTGATCGTGGAAAGAGATGCATTTCAGATGACGAGGGACAATCACGAGGTGGTTAGAGAGGCGTATGTGGCCAAATGTAAATGCAGGTTGTTCAGGCCACATACTGTACACTACAGTTTGGGGTCTGTACAATATATATTTTTCATGTTTTAAAAAGAAGTCTCTTATGCTCAAGGCTGCATTTATTTGATTAAAAAATACAGTTAAAACTGTAATATTTAGAAATGTTATTATAATTTATAATAACTGTTTTCTATCATAATATTGTCGATATTGACAGTATTTTTCAGGATTATTTGCAGAAAAGGCTCAAAAAAATGTTTTTTTTGTAACAATATAAAAGTCTACTTTCACTTTTGATAAATTTAATGTTACAAAAGTGCAATAAATAAATAAATAAACCGTATTGACCCCAAATGTTTCAATGGTAGTGAACATAAACTTTACTTCACCTAAAGAGAATTACATCAGAATACAGTACAATTCCCAAGTAAGCAAGCAGTCATGCATGGATGGAAAAATTGCAAAATTTGACTATTCACTAAGCGCCGTTACTGTTGCAAGCGTTACAGAGCATCCTATAGGAGTGATCTGGAGGTGTGTGTAGCAAAATGTTTGTAGCAGTAAAATTTGCTCATAAAGTGGAATGCATTAATTGATTGCCATTCTTATATGGGCTGGAATGAACTGTGACATTTTATTTGCTATTTTCTCCAAATTTTGGATAATCTGGAGACTGCACATCAGGACAGAAACAAATGCTTCTCGTTGTCAACTTAAAAAAGATAGAAACGCTTCATTTGAAAGTGATTTTAACTGATAGTGAACCGAAATACAGAAGTACTATAGACACTGTACACAGTCAGTCAAAAAGATACAAAAGCTGTCACCTTTTCAAAAGGCATATTTCCCCATAGTACCTTAAAGGCATATTTGTAACTAAATGGTACATTTTGTACTGCCATTTTTCTGTAAGCGTGTAGTAACTTGAATTAGTATTTTAACATTGGGTTACACATTATTTCAAGTCCACTTTAGACATTCTACTAATTATAAGTAACTTTGCAACTACATATCAAAACTCTCATTAGAGTATGAGTAAACTGTTGGAGTAAGAGTAAGTTGACATGCACTTGCAAAGTTATTTGTATTCAGTTGAATGTGTGTTGGGGGACCCAATGAAGTAACATTATAAGTAACATCATATAAGTAACGTTATGAATGTTTATTTGGAAATGAAGACTGACATGCAGTTTAATCCACAGCAGGCACTTCTCAAGTGTTTTCATTTTTTTTTATACCGCTTGAGTATAACTAAGTGACCCATAAACAACATTTTAACATAATGTTGTTAAATTTCAGACATTTTGGATAATTTCCCAGACATGTGCATTTAAAACTGTCCAATCGTCCTCCATATACTTATATTAAAAAAAGACCAAAAGCTTGCCTGAAAAATAGCATATGGCAGCTGTTGCTAAGGTTGCATTGATGTCGGTAACATTTTTAAGGCAGGCTACATTTTTAATGCAGTCAACTGCCAGATTGGGCAAAGACGACGTTCCACTGGCATTAGTTACTTTGCATAGACTGTAGCATAAGAATATAAAAACTTGGATTTATATCCATTTTGCCGAGACACGTTTATGTGGCCAAGTGTAAATTAGCGATTGATTAGCGATTGATCGATCCAAATACATGAAATGATAAATAGTACATATCACCAGCAAAGGAGTAATGTGAAGACAGTTTCCATGACAGATCAGAGGGCTTCTGGTTGTTGTATTCGATGGCGAGATGTATTAGCAAAAAGAACGAGAGCAAGAAACTGAGAAAAAAAGGGGTGTGTGACTTTGTATTTGGGCCAGTAGATGTCCCCTAACAGCAGATCACTGGCATCTAAACTCCTCCATGTGTGAGAGCTGCACAGTAGCAGTGTTAGCCCTCTCAGGAGCATCACACACAAATCAGTGTGAGCGCATGGGGAAAAAACAGATATGCATGTGTGTTTTTGTTGTACAGTTCACACAGACGTCTGTGGTTATTAGTGAATGCATCGTGTTGGGGGCTAAACCATACATCATTAAAGTGTGAATTTTATCAAATAATCAGAGTATTGAACCACTGCCTGCCCACTATAGTATTGACTGAAGAGTGTGAAAGGGGTAATAAATTACTATACAGAGAGTGGAAGCGTGTGTGTGTGTGTGTGTGCAGTGCACGTGTGCGTGACAGATTCTGTGGTGATCTCAGATGTCACAGAGCAGCAAACCACAACCTGCTTTATAGCTTCCCAACCTCTCAGCATGAGCATCTGCAATATTACAAATGCTAATATAACACTAAACTGATTAATAATTAAACAATTACGGTCATGAATCAATAACTTCTGCACTTTTTTTTTTCATTTGTAAATCACAGCAAATAAACAAGGACAGAGAATTACAAAGTCAAATTTGCAAAGGGAAAAAAGTCATATCCGTTTCATCCGTCTATAAAATTAGAGAGGAAAAAATTAAACATTAAAAATGCTCTTTGTGAAAGTTTTCCTCTCTTCAATTAGCAAAAGTAGACCACTATCTGTGTTTTGCACTTTTAGGCAGGTGCTGATAAGATGATATTACGGCTGTTTGCATTAGCTGATATTGTGCAGTGAGCAGTTGAGCCTTTTTGTGTGATGAAACGAAGTCATTAATGGGAGTGTGGTTTTTGACTGTTTTTTTTTAATGCCTTTACAGCCGCTCTTACTCGTCCCTCTCCGATGCCACTGCGGTACGTTCACGGGGACAAGGATAAAAACATAAACAAATCTCCGATAAGAAATATGACATGGATATCAGCAGCATGCAAAAGAAGCTGAAAGCTGGGAACACAGACAGCCAGATTAATGATAAATTACAAGGACTAGCCTTGTTTATAGTAGTAATTTTCCCTCCCTGCACCTGCTCGCTTTCCCCCTGGCCTAAAGCTGCCGCTCACTCTCTCCCCTCGTCTCTGTTTCTCCCCTCCATCGCATCATGCACCCATCCTGGCACTGTGTGGCGATACCAAATCGCCGTGACATAGGAGGAAATAAAGCAACTTGATTTCAAATGTATGCTTGAGATTGGGAAACGATTTGGTAACACTTTACAATAAGGTCCCATTAGATAATGTTACCCTAGTGAAAAAAAATATACTAAAATGTATTTGAAATACATTTATTTTATGCTAAGTATACTACAAATGCATTTACATATTTATGTACTTAATAAAAATGCCCTGCAATCACACTTTTAGTATACTAAATTGGTATAGTTAAAATCTGCTAAATTGGAACAACTAATTTTGTACTTAATGCACTTTAATTGTGCGGAAGTCCAACTAAAGATATGCTGAAGCAAATTTGATTGTGCTACAGTGGAAATATATTGCATTTAAAGGCCGATATTATTAAAAGATCTTACAATCCTCATCAATAGTGACATTAAAACACATTTTAGGCTTAATAGTACTCCAAATAAAGTTTAATTATAATTTTTATATCAGTAAGTCTTGAGCGATATGTCAGTAAATATGTTGATAGATTTGAACTATACTTAGAATTAAATAAATGTATTTTAAATATATAACTTTTTTTACTAGGGTATCTAACCATTAATAATACATTTGTTATAGTATCTGTTCATGTTAGCTAATAAAAATACAAGTATGCATTGTTAGTTCATGTTAGTTAAATGTTATTAACCAATGCAACTTTGGATTTAAAACAATTATGTATTAGTAAATGTTGAAATTAACATGAACTAAGGTTAATACGTATTTTTCAGTGTAAGTTCATGTTAATGTAATGTTAAAGTCACCATAAAATCTTGTATTATTATTATTATTAAATATTGCAGTATTTATTATAAAGGATTTATCCATGCACATCACTGCATCCTTTTTTTATTTCTTCTTCTTTTTTTTTTGGTCACACTTTAGTTTAGGGACCAATTCTCACTATTAACTGACTATTAACTATGACTTTTGCCTCAAACTCTTAAAGGCAGTTGTTAAGTTTAGATATGGAGTAGGATTAAGGGATCTAAAATGTGGATATGCAGAATAAGGCATTAATATGAACTTCATAAACAGCCAATATGCTAGTGATATGCATGCTAAGCAACTACTTAATGGTTAGAATTGGTCCCTAAACTAAAGTATTACTTTAATTCCAGACAAACAAAATCAAGTCCCATCCTACATTTTTATTTTCTTGTTCAAGAAGCAGTTTCACTTGGATTTACATCACAATGTGGTAAAAAAAAAAAAAAAAAGTCTACCGCAACTTCCATTTCATAGCAACATTTTTGTTAACAAATGGAACCTTACTGTAAAACATTACAAACATTTGATAACTCAAATATACAATTTTTAATTGCCACTGTTCAGATCACAAGACGCGTTTGCGTGTGAGAAATACAGAGCAGCGTAAAGACCCGTGTGTATGTGTAAGCAACACGTACGGCAGCTAACATTGACGAAATGCTTCATTTTAATACCAATTACACGTGCGGCTCCGCAAAATACGTAAATAATGCAAGCGACGCTCGGGCCTGAAGTGATGCATTAAATGCAGAGAGGGGGCTGAGGGCAAGAGTAGTCAATATGAAGTAGCAGAGACCAAACCCCCACACCTCATTATGCCAATTGTGAATGTTAATTCTAGTGGCTTTATTAGTTCGAATTAGGCAGCGAGAGAGAGACTTGCTCTTTCATTGTTCATTACCGTGTTTGGCTGCGCCTTGTAACTTGCAGTCACCGAATGGTCAGAAGAAGGAGGGGGGTGACTGCGGTACGTCTGAGTGGCTATTGTCTAAATCGTAATTATATTTTTATTATAAGCAAGCTCCGGGCTTCCGAGTCTATACAAAGCAATTTCCAATAAGGAGCGCTACGGGCAGAAAGTGTTTACATACAAAATGGTAAGAATACACTAACAACGTTTGGTGTTAATAAGCTATAATCACTCACCTAATTTAATCTGGTTGCCATGGAAAACAAATGACACTTGAGGTCTAAGAGAACACGGGAGGAGCTGTGCATGAGCGGCTGTAGGTGTGTCTCGCTTTTAATGAGAAATTAGAAAAGATTGGTAACACCTCCCTGTCTTTCCGGTGTAACGTGCAAGCACCTGCCCCGTTCGCTTTGTACGGGCAGATAGGTGTGTGCGAGCGAGGGTGCGGGACAGCGTGGCTGTGCTCCTCAGAAATAGAAAATTGAGTGGAAATTGGCCTAATTGTACGGAATGATTGATGCCAGTGGAAACTGCATTAAAAACACAAAATGTTCCCTGTTAGCCACACACGCCATTCTCCGAACGAATTTACTCCCCAGACGACGAGAGCCTGTGCTTTTAACTGCACACGAGAGAGCAGAAGGGCTCTCTAGCTAACCATGGGAGCATGCATTTACAGAATAAGGGAATCCAAGCACAGGCCAAGTCGATAAGGGGGGCACCTGCCGTGTGTGTGTGTGTGTGTGTGTGTGTGTGCGCACGCATTTGGTTGCTTCTCTGATGGACGGATGCGAGCATGGGTGAACGTCCATCTCTGTTGCTCTGTTGTTCGGAGCGGTGTGTGATGAAAGGTGAGTGATGATAATCAGAATCAAACCTCCCACCCACACACATACAGACGGGGTCTAATAAGTGGAGGTTTATGCACAGCACACAACACATGCAAGGACGCTTTGTTTAATAAATTGCGGATATATGGCGAACATCTGGATGTCCACGTTTTAAGTATCCGTCCTCCACCGCTGAGAAGTGAGGGTTGCGCTCTAATATAACAGTTTAGCGCTATATCTCTTTACGTGGCAGGAACAGTCCCTGCACGGAGCCGCTGATGGCTGGAGAAATAGTTAAATTGCATAATGTGTTGTTTTAAGCTGTATACATTAAAGATCTTCCCCTCTTCCTATGGACCTGTGCTTAATTTACCCATGATGCTTAGCTTCAGACTGCATTGTGCATGTTTAATTGTTTTGTTCCTTGATTTAGTTGTCCAGATTAGGGAAGTGTGATATGTTGGTGCCATGTTGGTTATCAGATTGGTTTATTGTTTTTGTTGATAGACATTGGATATAGACTACCATTCAAAAGTTATTTTATGCTCACCAGGACTGCATTTATTTGAACAGATAATGCAGTGAAAATAATAATATTATAAAATATTGTTACAATTTAAAATAACTGTCAATAACTCTTTTAATATATTTTAAAATGTATTGCTGTTATGACAAAGCTGAATTTTCATAGCAGCCATTACGCCAGTCTCCAGTGTCACATGATCCGTCAGAAATCATTGTAATATGTTGATTTGCTGCTCATAAAACAATTCTTATAATCATTGTTGAAAACAGTTGTACTACTTAAATTTTTTGTGGAACGTGATGCATTTTATTCAGGATTCTTTGATGAATAGGAAGTTTCGAAAGAACAGCATTTATCTGAAATAGACTTATAAATGTCATAACATTATAAATGCCTTTACTGCCACTTTTAATCAATTTAATGCATCCTTGCTAAATAATAGTATTAATTCCTTTACAAACAAATAAATAAATAACTTTTAAAGAGTGCATAACAGTTGATGTTGGATATTTAATGGTGCATGTTCATTTCCCTAATGTTTCATTTATATATCTTTACTATATTACCTTTTCACTACAGTTCATCTTTAAAAACGCTAACAATTTAACAGTATTAAATGTCATCTTTGTCAAATCTCAAAATTATAATTTTTCTTACTGTATATTATAATATTGTGATGCCTAAAGCACTGATATATTAGTAATTTAATAGTTAAATTTTGTTTGAACAAATAGTATCACATTTTAATGTCAGCCATTTTTAGTTATTGAGCATAAAAGCAATTATCAGCTTTTTGGTATCGGCCATAATTTTCATGTTGTGCATTCCTGTCCCATCCTCTCATTGCACAATGATGTTTCTAATGGAGTTTGTGCATAATCTGAGTTTGTTTTGAACTATTCTGTAACAATAGATGTTCAGTACAGACATCGCTCTGGCTTGAAAACTCGCATTGTGACCGCTGTATGTCCTCCAAAAGCCCACTGGACTCGGTTTCCTCTGCCGTTTTATTTAAGAGAGAGAAAATCTCATGTTAATCTTATTGGCCCCGCAGATCTGAATCTGGACGCAACACATGGGCAGATGTGAGGTTTGTTAAGAGACTGAAAAACAGTCTGAAAGAAAGCGGACGAGGTGCAAAGATAAAGGGAAAAACCGCAATGGTCCTTTTGACCGTGATTGTGGTTTCCCTCTATCACTCACCGCACAGATGTCTATCAGTATCCACGCTTGTGCTATGCGTACTGTCTGCCACGTAAGCAATATACACCAATGCCATTTCCCACATTTTCATAATTATTATTTCCAGGGGAGTCATTGGGGTCTTCTATAAGGAAATGTAAGTGATGGGCATTTAAAATGGCTTTTAAATCATGCAGGAGAGTGGGGGCCCTTTCAGAAATAATTGTGTCAAACAGCTTTTTCACCTTTTGCGAATCAATATGCACACATTCATAAACTGACGACTATCCATCAAAAGGCAGCGCTGCTTTTTAATATACATCCTTGCATTTTAATGGGCTACTTTAGCAACAATGCTGCAGACAACAATATAAGCGCGTTCTATTCCCTGCAAAATCAGTGATCCTGAATCTTTGGCAGGCGAGCATGCTCAGACTAGCTACACCTCATCTCTATTTCACCTTTGTTTGCACAAAACTCACACACACACTTTTGTTTTTATATCATGGACTTTCCATTGACTTCTATTGTTTTTATACTGAGCTAATGTGATTTTCTATCCTAAGCCTAACCCTCACACAAACCTTTTTGCATCTTCATTAAGACATTATTTAGTATGTTTATTAAGCCGTTTTCCTCTTGGGGACAGTTAGCTGATGATTTCAGATTTTACAGTCCTTGTGAGGACATTTGTTTGCCACAGTGCAGGTAAAACCTGACCTACACACACTTTTCATGCTTATCTGTCGGTTTGCATGTATAGTATTGTGTGTGTATATGTGGAGTTTTAATAATGCCATGTTTTTTAAACCCTCAGATGATGCTTCCAGTTGTTCTTTTGTATGTATTGTGTCTTTCCAGCATTCACAAACTCATCATTCATCTATTTCTGCAATTAAGCCTAAACAGGACTAAAAAAGAGGTAGTCTATTCATTAACTTTTTCATTAAAATTATAGGCACACATGGAGCTTTGGGGTTTATGTATTAAATAATGCATCATTTCATAATTATATAGAACATATAGATTTCTTAAATGGGATACTAGGCAAAATGGTGACTTTAATTAGATCACTGTGTAAAATATCTCCAGGGTTTGATGAAACAATGTTAAGGATCTTGCCAAAGATGTAATATATGTTCGAACAGATAATGAATCACAAATAGGTTCTTATTTTACCTTTTTTTTGTCTTGTGCTGAAACATCCCATTATGTATTTATTAAATTTCATAATTGCATTTAAAATAGCATCTAGGGAGTGCATGTTTGCCTGCTAACTATGACAAGCTGTATTGTTATTGGAGTCGTAAACTTCAATTAGCAGAAACTGGAACTCGGTGGATGTCAGAAGTACGTCGATTTGTGAAGAAATTGTGCTTTGAAGGCAATGACAGAATTCTGATGCATCCACCTACGGTTGATAAACAGTCTAAGAAGGTCATTGATATTAAAGCAGAGTTTCAGCAAGATTATTCTCGGCTGTTTAAGAGCACTTGGCAGAGCAGAGAAAAGGGAAATGCTGCGTCTCCGGCAAGTGCAATAATAGGAGAATTAAAACTGCTACAAAACGCATGACTTTGCCAAGCAAACAATGCCTGCAGTCTTTTTGAAAATTACAGCGGCTAATTTGAAATGAAACACAAACAGTTTTGTGTTTGTTTCGAACCTCTATTATGATTCTTTGCATAGACGACCCCCGCCCCCACCCCTCCTTGCTATATATAAAGTATGTAAATGCTAGCTGCAGCAGTCAAGTACATCAATGAAAGTTGACAGCTGAATTATTAGCATAGCTGAAAGCATCAGTCTTTTGTTTTAACCCAAGAATGGAGCATTTTTAAAACTCACAATGGCTCTAATCAAATTCTCAAGGTTGTTCAGTTTAGCATTGTATTAGTTTAATAGTTTCTGGTTCGCCGTTGTCGTTAATGACACATTCCTATGTAAATATAATGTGCCTCTGAAAAGCCATCAAAACATTTTAAGGTTCAATGAATGCGGTTTCATTTCACTGTGCTTTTTTCCCTCCCCCCACTGAACGAGAAATCTCTTTTTATTTAGCAATCTCTTCTGCACTTACAGAAATAATAAAACGACTGGATTGATTAATGAAGAGTTTTAAAGACTGATGCAAAGCGTTTTTACAAATAACTTTGGAAAAATAGCAGCCTGGATGGAGGAGACGAGGCTGTCCCTTCAGTCCACCTCTCGCTCGCCCTGCTTTCGCTGCCAGAGATTGACTAACCCCGGCACCCCTCGAACCCCCGGCATCCTCCCCTGTGTGACTGTGGAGGCCTTTGGCAAACATTCAGGCTCCATCATGAAGAGATGATAAAATGGCATATATTCTCACTCGTCAGAGACTGATGAAACCATTTAGAGTAATATACTGGAATACATCAAAGGATCTTGCTTTGCGGGCGCCTCCTAGCATGTCACGATGTAAAAAGAGCAATATTTGTTTAATATCTGCTCCCGTTTCAAATTATTTTCTTGAGGCTTTTTTTTTTTCCTGTTATCCTCTGTACGCCGAGACAGAGTTTTGTGAAAATGTTGTTTTGTAACTTAATATAAGTTTACGTCTCAGTCTGAGCTTCACTCTCAAGAGTGACCAAAAAAAGTCAATTAACTCTCTTTTCAGAGCATGAATGCTCTTCGTTCTTAGTTTACTCAGTGCAGGCATCTTTTAATCATTATTAATACAAAATGGAAATTAATAACTACATGTGGTATTTTGATGCATCAGCTGAAACTGGGCAGTGAATATCTAGTTCCCAACATGCTTTGTATAGGACTGGTTCACAAGTGGATTTGTGTGTGTAAACGCATAAAACACTTCAATTCAAGTTACCATTATTATAATTGTGCTGAAGTGTGGAGCTTACGCTGTTGTTTCACACAGTGTTCAATAGCCTTGCTATGTCAGTGCAGCGAAGAGTCCATTTTTACCTCTTTTTCTCCCATGCATTACATTTAGTTATAATAGTTATTTAACATGAAATTCATGAAACATGAAAAAAAAAATGAAATTAAATGTGATTTCTTTGAATTAAGATTAATTTTACAGTGTCTGTACAATTCACCCAAATCAGATCAGATAAATCAGTTTGAATATGTGTTTAAATTGTATTAAGAGCAAACAATTATTTTATGAGAGTATGAAAAATATTAATTAAGAATCACAATTGAGAAAATATAAGCTACTTGTTGATTTCTTAAATTGTTTAGGACCATGCTTGAGAAAGAGAGACAAACATAGTTTGGTTATGATATTTCAGGCATTGTCCAGTTTTTGGAATTGTTATTATGCATTTGTCAGAGACTGTCTCGAAATCCAGTTCTCAAATCAAAGCTAGGTTGAGGATCAAACACATACAGCACAGTCATGTATTCATATGAGATGAGTTATTGATTTATTTTATTAGTTTCTTAATATTTCAGTATGGAGAAAGGAAAGTGGCTAGAAAGAGAATGTTGCTTTAACTCCAAACTCAGAAAGAAAATTAAAAGAGAGAGTTTGGTTATGTGACTATTTATTGGAGGGCATTTATTAGAGACTGACTTGATTTTCTTTAAATGAGAGCAGCAGAATATATTTTTTGTTTATAATGAAACAGTCATATAATTATAACAGTTATAATGAAACTTTATTATCAGACTTTGAGAAGAAGTTCAGGATTATGGAAAACATGCTGGAACAGAGCGTATAGAGTGAGTATGTGTTCTCTTCTCTGGATATAGCGCTTGTTTGATTCCTTCGCGTTCTGAATCCTTTTGTGTATGTGTATGCGGTGATTACTTTTCCCCCTCGCAGTTGTTCTCCCTGCGCTGAAAAGCAAGTCACACTCCCTCGCACGCAAAACATTCAGATTTTAAAGAATGCAGGGGAACAAAGTACAATAAAGATGAATTTCCACCATTTTAATTTACAACACAAAGTATAAAAATAAACATTGAGGACTCAATTTAGTGTGCTTTTCAGGCGGAACACCTAATCCTTACCCCTCCTCGCCCAGCGCTCGGGGATGGGGATTTTCCACTGGGAGGCTGCGGCCTCGTCTTGGGAGAGATAGGTGGGCAGAGTGGAGGGCCATTTTACGCTGAGCGAAACGCCCCCGGGGCCCTGAGGAGCCCGAGAACAGATACACATGCACGGCACACACAGCACACAGCAGCCCCGTGCTAATCGCCCAAACAAGCAGCAAGCTGTGCTGCTCGGAGCTGTAGAGAAACAAGCACCTTAAGAGCCAGTGCAAAGACAAAAACAAAGAAAAGAGTTTGTTAGACACGGATTGGAGTGGAGAAAAAGAACTTAAAGAACAAAGAAAGACATGAATAGGTGAGGAAACAAACTGGGACAGCAGTTTATTTAAAAATATCTGTGATAGACGTCCAGCTCACACCTGTGCACTGATTTTTATGTCATAGTTTCTAGATAGTTAATGGAGCTGAGCGTTAGTGGCATAAGTGCGTCTCATTTGCTGCCTGTATCCAGCTGCAGTCGCTGCAATGTAGTGGATTTCAAAGTTGACATTTAAAGAACAAACACAGAGCTCACATGGGTGGCATATTTGTCTGTTGTTCACAAGCAGATAAAACTTCAGCTTGTTGGAAGTTAGGTCATCTTTTGTGTAGGTCTGCAAAGCCGCATTCTCTTTTACACAAACAAACACACACACACACACACATTGGGCACAGTGGCTGGCAGCCATGCAGAGAACTGCATCAGTGAATGAAAGTAACATATAGGCGGCCTGTGCCCTTATCTGACGCGCTAGTACGGTAAACTAGGATTAGCATCTAGATTGGGGTAAGTGGACTTCTAAAGTGGAACAGTGGCCAGAGATATGGAAATAGATGTACAAATGGATGTGTATAGAGGGACAGAAACCATGAGGGCTTTATCAAAACCAGAGCCTCAGAGACACACTGAGCTATTAGTGTTATTGGCTCTTTCATTCCATCTTCAGTCATTTCTGTTGCTCTTTTCTTTTCAGCCATGTTGCGCATTCCCCTTCTTTTGGCCGAATAGACCAAAGTGTGCGGCGGCAATATGCTGCGAACTTGGACAAGGACTTTTTTGGTGGTCTTTCGTGTGAACGTGACTCCGGTCTGATGCAGCATCACATTGATGGAGAGGGCTAAGTGGCCTTTATTTTAACTCTTTCTTTGAAATAGGCAAGGCAATCCCCGTTGGCCCAGGGATCATTTTCTATTTACGTTTCCCTTGCCAACGACAGAGGCGACGCTGGCCAAATTCACAAAAGAAGATCCACATTGGAAAATCCGGCTAATCCCTGATTGAAAGTTCATGCATTGGCTTCCATGTATAAGCTCTGGCAGATTTTCCCAGGAAACAGGAATAAAAAATAAAAGAACACGAACAAACTAGGGATCTTTTTTTGGTCAAAGGAAGCCACCCTTCAAGGCACACTCGAGCCATGACAGTGTCGGAAATCATGTCCGTTTTTCAAGTGCGGGCTTTCATGTGCAAAAAGAAGAGAGAGTCTCCATTCTGCTCTCGTCAAAATCAAAGGCGAACAGAAGGAGGGGTTAACGTCCTCAGTTGTTCTGCCAGCAGTACGAGGGCTACAGAGATCCAGATCTAGCGGGGAGATGTTTGAAGATTTCGGGGGCACATGCCCACCTTGTACCTGCGTTGTCTGCGGAGCAGTTCTTTCCTTCGTGCAAACGCATCTTTTCCTTTTATGTCCCGCTCGCGTTTCCCCCCTCTCTCTCTTCGCCCTCCCCCAATTCTTCTAGAGTAGTGGCCATGGCTGGAGAGAGAATATTCACAGATGGCATGACTGCTTGTCTTTTGGGGAGGGGGGAGTTAAACAAGCTTAAACTTTCTTATTTTCCCTTCGCTTTTCTTCAGGCAAAACTTTGGACTGCAACTTTCGAGGCCTGGCGCAAGCTTTATCTCTGCCCACATGCCAGGGATGTGTGGGGTCCTCAGAGGAGCTCCAGTTGGATGCTGAGTCTGTGGGTGCTCTGCGTCCTTCATCAACAAGGCCATCAGCGAAACGTTCCGGGTGCACGCCAAAGCCAAAGCCAAAGCCGAGCTCCGTCTTGTGGTACAGCTGGTCATCCCAGATTCGCTAGCCATTTGAAGCAAGGGCTACTCAGTCCAGGATTTGATAAGGGAATGTTTTAGCTTTCCTTCGCTTCCCTGTGGTGCACTGGAGGCAGTCTCTTGGTTAGATGGATAAGAAGCTCCTTTACTGGAAGTGATGGATTGTGGCTGGCACAGCAACGCTCTAATCAGCTTCTCAGAAGTTAAGCGTGGGCTCTAATGGTGTAGACTTGTCAGGACCCTGACGTCTCTGCCATCTCTCTTAAAGCTGAGAGTCAAGCATGCGAGATGCTGAGAGAAATGAAGCTGTCCTCCCTCGGCGTATGGACTGTGTTGTACTCTCCCAAACATTAGCAGAAACACAACCTGCCTTCATTTGAAATGGGAGAGGAATAGAGATGCCGCGCCAAACCGATAAACAAAAAAAGCGCCTCTGCGCTGGAGAAGGAATAAAAAGTGGCAGCACTGAGAGCTGAAAGAGAGCAGCGTGTGGACCAGGACTGCATCGTAAGTGTTGGCGCCCCTGAGGAATAGATATCAGACAGTGAGGGAGGTTAAGGTGCGAGTAGCGCAGGGCTCTTCTGTTATTATCCTCCACTCCGGGCCTCTACGGTGACCCGATAATAAGACTCTATTACCACTTAGCCTCTCTCTGTGCCTTTCTATCCAACCCTGTCTCAGTGCTTCTCTAGAGTGGCTCATCGTGCCTGCCACGATCCACTTCACCATTGCACGTCTCACCCACAGCCTCGTCCCTGCGAGGGTCAGACGGCCAACTTGACTCAATTGGAACACCTGATACTGACGACCAGACATTTTCCTGATTTACAGTTACAGCTCTCTTTGGAAAAATCCAGAAGTTTCTGTAATGCTTTTAAAGATCTCATTCAAGAGAAAGAGTAGGCTTATATCTGAGCTTCGCCACAGTGTTTTAAGCAGATCCTGAGTGCTCTTTTCTCTATTTTAGCCTCTGATTTGATCACTTGAAAATACACAGGCCTATAAATAGCAAAAAAAAAAATATACTGGACTTTGTAGAACGAATTCCATTATATTTGGTAATAGATATAGTGCTTCCTGAGTGGTTTCATTATAGATTCACTATGCTGTCTGTATTTAGGGTGAAGGTTGTGTGAGAATTAAGTTCACCTTCACCTCTGGTACTCTCATGCAATTACTCACTGAATTCTAATTATATAGACAGATTATGGCATTTTTTAAATATGATTGCAATATTTAATACACTTTAAAAGTTGTATGTGCCCATGCGGGGCACAATTTTATAACATCATAATTAAGCTTAGAAAGGATTTATCATCACTGTGCTTCAAGCATAACCTAATTCTCATTTTCATAAAAAGCATCTGTGAAATAGTCTACATTAAACTCATTTAATGGTCAGCTAGTGTGTGTGTGTTTTTCCCTTTTTCTCCGCAGACATCTTCATGCAGTGAACTTTTACTAACAGCCCCTGGAGTCAAGGAGCCTTTTAAATGGGCCTGTGACAGACTTTACCGACTTGTTCGTTTGAATCAGTCGAAAACACAACGACATCAGCAACAAATTAGGCAGCGGCGACGAGACGAGATGCTTTAACAAAGAACAGTCTAGCACAAGGTGTCCCTGGCTAAATGATAGAGCCATCTCTTCGGTCCGTCTTTTTAATATGACATTTGGCATCGGCCTCCTTCGTTCCAAAGCACTATTTTACTTCCATCCCTCCATTGACACTCTCTCAGCCCTTTAAATATTTATCTTTCTCTACTTCCCATATTTCTAAAAGCAGCAGGGTGACTGCGTTTTTCACAGGACTCGGAGAGGTTACAGAAAAACAATGCTAAGGATGCAGGCAGGCAGGCGAGCGGGCAGACGACGCCTGGCGCGGCTCGGAGGTATTTTTGCAGGTGCTGTAGAAAAGGACCCTTCTGCAGCAGTGTGTCTTGGATGGATCCTGACAAAGCCTTCTCTTTGGATGCCAGATGGACCCATGCATTCCCCATACTCTTGCGCAGCTAAGACCTAGGCTTTTCTCTCCACACCCCCTCCGCCACCACCACCTTTTTTTCCTTTTTCACAACAAAAGAAAAGCGCTTTGGCTGAAAGAAAACCACAGCTGAATTTTATGGTGCCGCTTCTTTTGCCAAGCTGATTTTAGCAATTCAAAAGACGAAGTGCATGGAAATGCTGTTTCGGCTGCATCGTCGATACGCTTTTGATGCAAGTTTGAATTGGCAGATATGTTTGCCACACTAATATATCGGTGCTCAGCGGGAAATCTTGATAAAATCCTGAAGCACACAGCAGAGACGGAGCCCGGCTCAGAGTGCTGTTGGAGCACGGCTTCTTCTCCATAATGCCTATAAGGCCGGAATTGGGTGGCAGCAGTGTCAGCGGGAACGTGCTCGTGCAGTGATCCGAATTATCACAAATACACGCTTATGCTTGGCAATGACCGCACACATACGCATACACATGCACATGGACAGACACACACTGAAATGAATGTTTATGCTGGCCATTGAGAACACACACACGCACAAATACGTGCGGTCCCTGCAGCTTGATTGTACAAACAATCGTAGTGCTTTACTGGGAATACAATCAAAGAAATCAGAGCTAAAACAAATCCCCGGGGAGAATGGAAACACATTAGATTCATGTACTCTTAATTATATGTGCTCTTAAGCTTTGATGTATTAAAAAAGCATCAGTTGTTTGCTGAGCTGCAGGTTTTCCACCACTGCAGTATGTAGTTCAGTTATTTCTCCTCAAAGCCTTCTTTTAATTTTTATACGGGCTCATATGTTGATTGTATTGTCACTAGAACTAATAGCCATATTATTCATAGTTCTAAATGTTTTAATTTCCTTCTCAGTTCTTATAAACTGGCCTCAGCCTTTGTATTTTGTCATGCTTGTTGTGCAGTGTGAAGTCTGAATGCATATTTGATGTGTATATACAGTGTGTGGGTGTATATACATATATATATATATATATATATATATACACACACACCCACACACTATATACATCAAATATGCATTCATATTTGCATATTTGATGTATATATTTCACACACACACACACACACACACACACATACAGTATATATACCGTATATATATATATATATATGCTGAAAAATTATGTAGAAATAGTTTTTATTCAGTCATTGCTAAATTTAAATAAGCAGCAAGTGACATATTTTTGAAGTAGAAAAACTGAAATAGTATTTTCTTGTAAAATGTACTCCAATAATCATACAACTTCTAAAAAATTCCAGTGTTCTGGCATGTTCATATCAAACTTTTGGCTCTCACCTAACTGCAGTCCACCAATCTATACAGTATGTCATGGATGAACTGTTTCAGACAGTCCTCATTTTAGCTCTGACAGACGTCTTCTTCTGGGTCCGTTTTCATGCTCAGCTGAAGCTGGCACTTTTGTCTCTTTCATAACGGTTAAAATTAGGATTTGGAGAGGACAGACTGGTCAAAGGTTAGTAATAAAAGGGGCATCCTGTACTCAGAAGATCCTCCTAGACTAACCTCTGTTTTAAGCCCCATTCAGCTGTGGCAGCGGCAGAAAACATTCTTTAAACTTTCACGGCAGTAAAACTTTGTATCCCTCTGAATAGATAATTCAGGCTTTGCAACTCAGGCATAAAAGGAAGCTTAAATTACATCATACAAACTCTCATTAATATTACAGGGACCATTCTTTGACTTAATTTCATTTCATTTCTCCATTTGAGCGAAGTCAAACGTTGCAAGGGTAAGAAATTATAAGGGGTACAAATCATATTTTAAGATTCAGTATTCTGGGAGGCTGTTAAATGATATTAACCCTTTTTTGAATGATTTTCAAATATTTTATTTTGTATTTTTTATTCTTTATCTCTCCACTCGTAACAAAGCCAAAAAAAGACCCCTGCTTCTTGTGACTCTGACATACACGTATGACATACGCTACACACAGACACACCACACTGTTGATTTACTGTATGCTTTTTAAATAGGTATGTAGCATTGAAAACATTATAAAAAGCTGCATTTTTTTTCCCTTTTTACAAGAAGCAACGTTTTAAATTCTAAACAGTTCTTGTTGCAGCAACCATTTTTGACATGATATTAAAAGGCTTCCACACTTCCTGTCAAGTTTTGCAAAAACCCAAAACCGATCTCACATGTGGTGTGGGGAAGACGAGGGAGAAGATCCTTTAGTGCCTTAGACAACATAATGGGGATCTTAAGTGCCACGGAGGGAAATGTTTTGGAGCTAAAGCTGTCGACCTTGTTATTTTTCAAAGTCAGTATCCGCAGAGCGAAAGTTCTTCTGTGCGCTGCTTCATTATGCGTGGAAATGAATAATGTGTGAATAAGACTGTATAAACAAAGAAAGTGAAATACAGGGAGCACGCAGACAAAAGATTATCACAGTTAAAGTACTGAATTTGTTCGTGGCAGAGCGGGAGGGAGAAAGAGACCGAGAGAGGGAGATTAGGAAGAGATGATAAGGCTAAATGCCCTGTGTGTCCTGTTGTCTAATTGTTTATAAATGGAACTAATCGTTTTAGAACAGTACGCGTACCTTACATTTAACTGTTTTATTCTCCCCACATCTCTCCTCTGTTTTGATGAGAGAGGCAAACTGTCACAGTTAACAAATGCAAAAACATCACTATTATTGATACAGTTCCGTGTGCGCGTGTCTGTGTGAGAGTGTGTGCAGTCGTACTTGTGAGGGAGAGAAAGTATATGCACAAAATTAATCAAAGCGGGGGCGGTGATGAACAGTTTCTGTAGAATTCTGTCAAAGGTTAAGAGCTAGTTATTTTTAAGAATGACATGAATCTGGGAGAGACAGTGATTGCCTAAATGACCACTGTAATTACCAATTACTTCGTGAAGCAGAGAATATATTCACGGCATGTAGCCTGCTAAATACAGACAGGCATTAGCCCATTTATGTACTAATGCACATAATTTAGATCCTGAAAAGGGCAGATGGGAACACAATGGAAGATAGAATAGATACCGTCTAATATCATTCCAAAAAGAATATTGGATTCATTGGAGATGAATATTACTTTGTGTCAGATTGTTTTTCCATGAAACAGTCAAAATATATTTCATCTCTCTCCCTTTCTCCTTTTGTTAGCAGCCAGACCATTTAGCCCATCAGCAGGGGCCGAGATGGAAGAATAGAGAGAGAGAAAGCGAAGATACTGAGAGGTGGGTAGAGGGCTGGTTAGTGGTTTTGGCCCCTGTCCACATTAGCAGGTAATGAGAAATGAAGAAAACGCACTATGACAGCAGAACCACCACCACAATGCAGTGATGCGGTTAGTGGCCTTATACCTCTTTACAGAGACTAAAATAAGATCCATACTTGAGACATAGGCTAACTAGATCAAAACATCTCTTATTTTACTCACCCCCTACAAACATAAAGCCACAATCTAAATGAGAGGTGAGGGGAGGGGATGTTGACAGGCCCAACTTATACCAGGATGTTTACTAAATTAGACATAAACCGAGAGTGAAATGCAAAGCTCTGCAGATTCGCTCTAACTCCTCATAAATAAGTTACAAAAAAAGAAGACGGAAAAGAAAGAGCGTTAACAAAACCGAGAGGCAGAGAGAGCAACTGTAAGAGAAAAGGAGTGGTTTGATTGTGGGATAATGAGTTGCTGTATACAAAGCTCCCTCCCACCCCATCTCGTTTTTTTTTTATTTTCCCCAGTTCCTATTTTTATCAAGTTTTCTCCCCTTTGCTATCAGCTGGTCTTGTCTCTCTTTCAACTTTTTACCCCCTCCTCTCTCTTCTCTTCACCTCCAACTCAGTTTATCCATATCTTCATCCCACAGCTCTTCTTCTCTCTCTCTCTCTCTCTCTCTCTCTCTCTCTTTCTGTGTCACCTCCAGTGTTGCTCCGGTGGATCGTATAGTCTGGAAGGATAACGGGGACACATATTTGCACTCGATGTAATCGCGCCTCCTTCCATCTGATAAATACTTTGAGCGAAGCCTGATTATTGTAGTTGGCCTCCAGTTTCAAAAGAAAAGGCAGCAGAAAGGGAGGGGCGAGGGGCTGCGTGTGTGTTTTGAATCCAAACTTTGGACGGGTGACATCACGCTCTGTTCCCTGCCTTTGCGAAGTAATGTCCGCGTCAGTCGTGTCCCGTTTGAAAAGGATTAGCTTATTCCACAAGGACTTCTCTTTGGCTTGGGCTGGCACAACACGCACAGTAAATCCACAAAGGCCATTCACATAATGGTAGGAATAGCCTTCAGGAAAAGACAAAGAGAAGTGTGAGGGAGAAAGAGAAAACGCTGCTTCTTTCCATCCTGCACTCTTCGTGTGTAGCCCAATTATGGAATGTTTCTGGACTGAAATGAAACGGGATATTTTTAAGTAGCCGAGATGAAGTTATGCTGTCTCAGAGCCATGTTTGTTTAGTTTTTTTTCAAAATGTGTCTGTCATCTCGTGCCAAAGTAGTTTAGCGTTATTGTTGCTCCTCACTTAGCCACTGGCTTCCGTATGACATTTAGTATAAAACAGTACCTGCACCAGAAGTATCATGCCTATTCAAAGTAAGGGGGCATATGCCTACTCCATGGTTAGTTTGAACGTAACTCAGTTATATATATATATATATATATATATATATATATATATATATATAAAAT
>NW_015544194.1:2148249-2154043 GCF_001515605.1 Sinocyclocheilus anshuiensis | reverse complement strand
TAAAATAGACATTTTCCCCCTTCTCAACAATTCGACAATTTTCCTGATGCATAATACAGTACATATAGGGAGGGAGACCCTTAAAATTCGAATACAAAGCGATATCAGACTGAAATATTAGATATGAAGGGAGTTGAAATGATCTGTAAAAAGGTGGGGGAAGGAAAAGCAAATCGTAATTTTTTTACGATCTGGAGTTATGGAATTGGTTCTAAAGAATGGGTCGTCATGTGACACATTGATGGCCGACGTAAGGGTGTGGAATGCCAGAAGTCCAGAAGATGGAAGCAGTTTGGTTTACTATGGGCCAAGCACTTAGCAGGGAGTCCACAAACTGCTCAAAGCTGACATTTGCATCTCCAGGAGGCAAGAAAACAGGGGATCGGCCCGCATTCAACCTCACGATCCAATCCCATCCCATCCCCCCGCACAAACACTGCTACTACAATCGCTGTATGTATTGATCAAACGTAAATTTTATATCCTGTCAATTCTATAAAAGATAACACACATCCCTTAGTCTGGGAAAGATATAAATAAATGAAAAATAGCTATAGCTTGTCTGTTCTCCAAATGGCTCAGAAAATTGCGGATGTACTGAGCTGTTTTTCATTGATGGGTTTAGAGTTTATTTAATAGGGGCACATTCTTGTTAAGTCACAGCGACTGATTGCTTTTATGTTCTACTACACTGGCTTTTCTATTTCAACTTAAATAAATAAGTATATCTCTAAATAAGTGAGACACTGAGACATGCAAAGAAAACTTACCAGTCAGAGAAAAGGCCTATTTCTGTTCTGTCATAGTCAACAGAATAATGTATGGTGCATTTATTTTTTTATTTTGTTATTTATTTATTTATTAAGTCTATGTATAATTTATTCCAGGGAGAAAAGTGTTAAGGATTGTGTCAATTCTCAAGTCACAATTTGACACAATTTCTCTTTTTTGCTGACCTAATTAAATATATACGAGCAAAAACAGACAGACACAAATCGTGGCAGACCTAGAAACATCCACTGGCGCAGACTAAGACTCGCTCCTGCAGTCGACGGAGATTCAGAATGAAAGAGAGAGTGGTTATGAGTTCTTTTGACACTTGTGAAAAGCCCTCTGGTCATTCCGGGATCTCCATTTAGGAGTAATTACACCGCTTATTTATATGAAAAGCTAAACTTCAGAACTGTAAAATAGTTCTCCGCATATAACACGATCCATAAGAAATATTCTCGCATCAAATTATGCAGCGCCCCATGAATGTAATATGCACTTAACATGAAATCTTTCCCTTCTTTACTGGCTCTTATCTTGTATCGTTGCTTTTAATACCCAATCAATCCAGCAAATCATCAAAAAATGATATTAGACTGGTGAGTTGAGTGGTTTTAATGCCAAAATTATTGTTCTTTGATATAAACGTTGACACAGAAAAAGGGTTTTGGCAGAAATATGACTGTTCTTGCTCATTTTGCACAGGACCCTTTTTATTTCAATGGCATACTGTGCATGAGAGAGGCGTGCGGTTCTCGGGATAATTGTTCTTTTCATAGTAAGAAAGGGCATATCAATTAAAAATAAATAGTCTTCGTAATTATTATTCCAACACACAGTGGTCGGCCTGCCATTAAAGCAACCCAAACCAACCCCAACCTCTCTTCTTCTACCCTCAATCAAAGCTGTGGTATTTACCTCCCCATTCAATACGAGTATTGTAGCAACATCAAACCACCACAGTCTTTATGCTTATGCTTCAGTACTTACAAAAACATCTACAAATGGGCTGAATGGAAAATGCTATATTTTCCATCGTCAAGCTAATACAATCTTTTATTGACTCTGTGCCCAACGGTTCAGTCGCAGACTTTGCGTTATTAAGAGGAAGTTGATTTTTTTCAGTCGCATAAATTGTTGAGTTATAGGAAAGATTGGAGCCAAGTAGAAAGCCAGATCTGCTAGCACACGTTTGTACTGTTAGCGTCAGGTAGCACCGGGCGTCTTCTCATCAGTATTCTGCTAGATGTTTATGTGGCTACAACAGTGTTGACGAATTCAAAACATTCATATGTCAGAAGGAAGCATTAGCATATTCACATTTCTTTTTCTCCATTATCTCTTTACAGTATTATTCTTCATTTTGATCTGTCCCAGTGGAACACAGAGAACAGTTAATGTACACGTTCAGACGGGCCTGTGTTCTTTATGATGTTCGTGATGTAAAGGGAGTCTTTAACCGAGCTGACCCCCACCTCTGTGTGTTCATATGAATATGAAGACATGTGAAGATGAGTCTGGTCTCATGGAGTAGCTGGTGGGAGGAGAGCAAGACAGATAGATTAGAGCTTTTTATTTGACAGAACAATGGACTTTTACTTTCTGTGCATTGGCTGAGTGTGTGGCTACAATGCAGTTGTGCTTTCAAATGCATCATAATTCAATGATACAATTTTATTTTTCTGACGGAGTTGTTTGTTAAAGGCAATGTTCTGTATTTACTCAGTTTCTTGTTCTTCTAGACCTGTATGCTGTTGTTTTTTTCCCCTCGATGAACACAAAAAAAGACATTTTTTCCTCATACAAAGACGTGTTTATATTGACCACAGGCTGTCAAGCTCCTATAAAAGCCTTATAAAAGCACCATATTTAATTCGAAAGCTGCAGTGGTGAAGGTGAAGATTATCATTAGATAATGAATTAAATTACTGTTCCTCACACAATTCTGCTGTATGAACTACTTTTGTGGGGCTTTTGTAGAAGTTTTTTTTTTTTTTTTGGTCACTATTATCTGTCAGTATATGGAAATTATCAGTCATTATTCATTAAAAGTTCTCTTTTTGAAGAAAGTCAGTCATACAGGTTTGGAACAACGCTGGTAAATAAATAATGACAGAATTTTCATTTTTGGATGAACTATCTGTTTAAGAACATCCTATTTAACGCGGATGAAAACTAGTTGTTGCAATGGCATGCACTGTTACCGCATTCAGTTTTCAAAAATCACAACTTTTTTAAAACAATGTATGGAGTTTTTGTCTACTGATTTTTTATGTAAATATGTTTTGTCAGTTGAACAACTACAGCTTGAATGTACTTCTGTCCCTCAAAGCCTCGTTTTCAATCCTGTGAAAAATTAAAAATGATTCCAGTTCTTTTTAATAGTAAGTTGTGACAGTTGCCCCAGCTTCAAATTCAAGGTCAATTGAGGGCTTATATCGACCTCCATTTTTCACCTCAATCAGGCAACATATGGCCAGTCACAAATGTTTCAAACATTTCACAAGCATTTCTCTTCTCATCCTGAAAGGACGCTCCTTACTCCAAAGTAAAGCTTTTAATTTCACCCACACATGGTGAGTTTACAGATTCATGAGAATTCAAATATTCCAAATAAAGTGTAGCGAATAGGGGGGTGCAGGCAGAACCATGAAAACACATCAGATTTATTCCCCCGGTCTTGTTTACTGGGCCACGGAACATTGGATGCAAACAGAATGCAAATTCATTTGATTGAATCAGGTGATGCAGAGGTAATTGTATTTGGAGAAATGTCCAAGACTTCTTTTTTTTTTCTTCTTCTTTATTATTAAATATCAGTGGGGGAGGAGTTCTTTATGAAATCCATCTTAAACAAAAGCTATCATCACTTCCAAGCCTTGTGATACTCCTTTGTCATTTTCGGATGTGGATGCGTCTTTAATTTCCTTTCAATTAAAAGTAAATATGCAGTTTTCTTTTTTCTCCCCCCACTGTGAAATCTAAACAAGAGAAGTCAACATGAGCAGACAGGTGAAGAATATTCATTTTGTTGCTGTCTGATTCAACAGGCTCTGATGTTCAGACAGGATATTTTCTAGAAATAAACTTGTTAATGACTCCCAATTATGCACATACTGTATAGTATGTGTGTGACCTCTTGCCAGTGGCCTTGTAATCCTAAACAGGCCATAGTCGTAGCCGAGTGCTTAGCAAACGTGTTTTGACACATTAAGCCATGGTGCTCACATGAACACTTTAAATCTTTTGACATAGCGACTTTGACTTGTGACTTTTCCCAATTTTATTCTTTCCTGTTTTCTCCACAATTTCCTGTCATGTCTCTCCCTGGAATGCATAAATAAACAATACAAAATAATATTTAGAAAGCTGGAAATAAAACTGAACCGTACTCATACAGCATGTTCTGGTCGTTTAGTTTGACTGTACTGTACAAGCAGTGTTCTAGTGCTGATATTCAGTTTGTATCAGTATTTCGTTTGTAGTGCAGTATATAGTCTGTGTTCACAGCATTCTAGCTGGGTACTGAAAGTTGAATTGTTTGTGTGTTTGGAACAGGATGGAGTGATCCTGAAGACATTGATTAGCTTGGAGCTAAACTCTGAAGGACAGCGGACTTGAAGACCCCTGATATATGGTGTTGTCTTTGTTGCCCGTCTTAAAATCAGGCCTGATACTGAGCGTTCATGGATGCATCTAGGACTGTTGAGTCTGTTGGTTTTGACATCAGCTTTAGAGCAGATCAGTCAAGTACATAATGGTGGAATTATGAATGTGTCAGTCACTCTCAATACTAGCAGTTTGAGAGCCTCTCAGTGTCAACAACACAACAACTTCAAAAACAAACCTCTCCCGCCGCACCCCTCACTGCTCTCAATGGCTTTTAACAGCTTTCACTGGCTGCATTGAAACATAATACATGACCCTCGTGCTCGAGTAGACAAATACAGATAGATAGCAATTACGTAAACCACAATCAATAAAAAAAATTCTGCCAACTTCCCGGGCTATTTTTGCTCTTCAGATGTGCTCCTGAATATTAGGCTTTGTGAAAATCAAAACGCTTTAAATCAAACTGTGTCTTGGGCCCGCTGTAACAAAAACAAGGAGCATATTCAATTTACTAATTTCGGATGAGGAAGGACACTAGTTCAACTTAAGTAATACCGAATAAAGGGCTTGATTGAATTTCAGTGATGTCATTACGGGGTCACATTTCAATGCGTAATATGATATAAATTTGGTTAAGGCCGCTTTCCTCCTCTGCAGGGTCTGTTCAGTTGTGCTTTTAAGCTGCAGTGTTGCTCTCAGCACACTTAATGATGGATAGCTACAGGTCTGCCCATTGCGTTAGTGCTCATTAAAGTCTGTCCTGATGCCATTGTGATGACGGCACGTGAGCTAAATAGAGGTCAGTCATGTTTTACCTGTATACCGCAACATAAAAGGTACACAAATACATGCTTTCTACAAATAAGTTGCTATTTGACTTTATTGTCATAGAGAATTCAGTCATGCACATGCAGACATATAGTATGATTTCACATTCACATGTAAACAAATATATTTAAAGGGGTCATATGATGCGATTTAAATTTTTCCTTTCTCTTTGAAGTGTTACAAGCTCTTGGTGCATAAAGAAGATCTGTAAAGTTGCAAAGACTAAAGTCTCAAATCCAAAGAGATATTCTTTATAAAAGTTAAGTCAACCACACCTACCTAAAACGGCTCGTTCTAACACGCCCCCACATGTCTACGTCACGATGTGGGAAGATTTGCATAACGCCGCCCAAATGTTCACGCAAAGAAAGAAGGCGTAACTTTTATTCTCGCTGTAGTATTGTTGCTGCCGCCATGTCGTGAAGGCACTGTGTGTTTCGTTGTGAAAGCTAAACTACTTTGTTTGGCCTTCCAGAAGAGGACGATATCCGCTTCGTCATGCCTAGAGCTGATCCGTGCTGGGCGCTGAGGAGATACTTCACCTTCGTGCTGTGGATCGCCGGATCGGCTTTCACCGTGGACG
>NW_015544194.1:2132314-2147728 GCF_001515605.1 Sinocyclocheilus anshuiensis | reverse complement strand
GAAACACAGTATGTAAGGGGCATAACATTTCCATCACATGCTTGAGGTATTCAGCCAATCCCAATGCACTGGATAGCTGGCCAATCAGAGCACACCTCGCTTTTCAGAATGATGAGCTTTGTAAAAACCGACGCGTAATGTACAGTATGTGGAAAATAATGTGTTTTTTGAACCTTAAACCTCATAAACACATTTCATTACACCAAATACACAAAATAATGTTATTTTTAGCAACATCATATGACCCCTTTAAATAACAGTTTTGAAGTTGACATGTTTATATATAGTTCCTATGATTTTGAAAGTAAATGTAGAGGTTAAATAAAACAAGTACGCTGTTATAGTGTGTCCACCAATCTGATTCCTGGGATTCCTAAACCCAAACCTGGTAAAGTAATGTAACATTTTTCATGGACACCATGTGATGAATTTTATGAAGTTTGTTTATCTGTTTCCGTAAGTTTGGGCTCAGTCATAAAGATTCACCCTGACACGTCAAAGTTAAGTATGTTTTTTTAACTATTAAAAGAACCTCGGGGGCTCTGAGACCCCTACACAACTCGAGTCAATCTCTCTTTTCCTTTCTAGTCTGCATAGTAATATTTTGTAAAAGGTTGACCTTTAAGGTTACTAACGATATACTTAAGATATTGTTTTGAAGGGGCTTGTGTGTTGTATTTCCTCTGCTGTCTTTCCTTTTGCGCAGCCCAAGGTGCGCTAACCAAGCACACCTCCTTGTTCTTCGCTGTGATTTTGTTTTTTGACCCAATGCTGTCGGAAGAATTTTGAATAACAGACTCCTGCATGCTACTTGTTTTCAGCAAGGCCTCATGTAATATGGATAGGGGTGGCACATTTATTGAAGTTTGATTTAAAGTGAGGGGCAAAAAAAGAGATCTTGTCATAAATTATTTTACTCATATCCAGCCCTGGCGATGTATGTTGGATCGTTAAATAATGCATCAGCCAGCTCGTAATTAGGACAACAAAAGTCCTTTACTACTTGAAGAAAACTCAAGCCCTGTCTTCCGTTTCCCCCCCTGGTTTTCAAATGAACGCAGAAGACACCTGAGTGATCTCTCCACAACACATTTCTCCTCTCTAAATGGCAGGCAGTGTTTTAAATTCATATTTCACTCTAAATGATATAGGTTATCATTCCGCCGCTCATTATCATTTAGACACAAAATAAGCAGCAGTAATGTGCCCTGGAATGCAAGTCACCAGCCTAATGTTACTCCCAATAATATACATGCATATTTGTCTCCGTGATTATTGCCAGCCGCGGCGCACATCGTTTGATTCTAATGCAATGTGACAAAATGTAAGAACACTGTAAAAGAGAGGCAAACACGCAGGAGATAGTGAATTAATTATATATCACCGCATTTTTTTCCACCGTGAGATAACACCTTTGGAGGAAGTGCCCAGGTGCATTAATAACCTGACAGGACAAATGGGCAATCTCCCACGTCGAGCCATTACGGCACATTTATCAGTGACCCACACGCTTTCCACGACTACAGTTAGAGTCCGTGGAAGTGTGTTTAGACAAAGACAAAGGCATTACCTGCATGGAAACCCCTCGTGCTATTAAAGGCTTAGCCCTGGTGATGTGAACTGGATATTAAATATCCTTTATCTTAAATTTCCCTCTCAGCCTCGGGTAAGCCGATATCTCTCTGCGCCTCACCCTCGTATTGCTCTATTGCTGTAATAAATACATAGATATCAATGGTGGTAAGTTTGTCCCAGTCTGAAAAGATTACGTGCGCCTGGCCTGCTTTAATAATGTACGACGGCTTTATGTTTATGCATAAAGGAGGAGTTGTGTAAGAGAGCTCGCCGGTGAATGACCATTGTTCTGGTGACACAGCGAAGCAGTTAAGTGCACAAACACAGGGGGTAGTGCAGGCCATCTGGTGCTCCTGAGGGAGTACGCTCACCTGTATTTGATCCCTCACTCTCTCTCCCTCTCACCTTCTGTCTCGCAACTTTCTTCAAGGCTTGTGCGGAAGGCTCGTCGGGAGCTCCCTCTGGCTCCGGCTCGGTCCCCGGAGCCCGCGGGGTTGATGAAATTAACCTGCGCGTGGAGCTCTTTTCTCCCTCGCTGCCTCCGAGTTGTACGGAGACGACTTTAAAAGAGTCGCGCTTCCGTTTCCATCTCTATTTCCATTTTCCCACCGCTCCCTCTCCACGTGGCATTTTTAGCTCTGGAGAGCTTGTTTGCTAAAACGGGGATTTGGAAATGATATGGAAAATGCGTTTTTCCAATATCCCACACCCCTAAGGCTGTAAATACTCATTTGTGTCAAGGATTACTCTCAGTAAAACAGTAACATGTCAGGGCCTCTTCCTCCAAAGCGTAGGACTTTATCCATCCACGTTAAATCATCCTTCTCCAAATACTCACACCATTTTACGTCTCCCCTAACCGGCCTGACAGAAAGCAATAAATCTGATGTGAACGCTAGCTTTAACCAACTCTTGTAAGGTAAGGTTTACAAATGCTATGGCATCCATTACACAAGCGCAGGGGTGAGTCGCTAGAAATACGAGGAACTGGCTCATAACTCTCTTATTATGAATAGCCGCAAATGAAAGGTCATGGTCATGACAACCATGTGATGGATGTCACCAGTGCCCAATTAAATCTCTCTAAAAAAAAAAGGCGCCTCCCAGCGCTCTAGTTCCTTATTAAATATGAAACTGCTAAATCAACAGTCAGAGGCATGGGTGCTGTTTTCTCATCTGCTTTTGGACAAGTGCTGGCCCAGCTGTGAATTATTCATGCTGTTGATAAGAGGGTCAATAACATAACAAATCCTCCTTATTAATGTTAGTAGCGAAGCCCAAAGGTCAGTCAGTAACTTTTCCAGTGTTCCAACTCTTTTTTTTTTTTTTTTTTTTCGTTTCTAGACAAACACTGAAAGCAACGGTGTAAATCTGTGTTTGTTAGCAAGCAAATATTAGCCGAGCGGCAGCAAAAAGCTTTTGATTCATAACTGCCTCTGTCGTTTCTATCTGCTTCCCCTGTGTCTCTCACGCGATGTGTGTCTATCACCGTTTCCGTTTGCTTTGCGGGTATCCGGCCTCCACGCCGTGTACGTTATCCTCCTAAAACAAAGGAGAGATGAGTAGCATACGAGATGAACACGTGAGGTGCGGACAACTGTTGCACGCTACCTAAATGCCAAGGCAGAGGGGTTACATCGAAAGCTTGTTAGTCTCTCAGCTTGACCACATAAAACTAAGATTAATGTGTGCCATAAGATACGTTTCTTTCTTTTGTTTGGCTGAACCTACGCTGCTTCTTTTGCCTGGTATAGGGAGTGCGGGAATATAGATGATGATAATAATAATAATGTCATTTTGGACCGGAATCTCTGTCATTACCTGCTGTAAAGTGCTTCTAATTGATATCTCTAGAGAGATAATGATTGCAATGCCCTCCAGGAAGATATTATTACAATATTAACCTTTGTATATACTTTTATGCGGAGAACTCTGGAACATTAAGTGATCTGTAAATCTTACTTGTGCACTAATGTGGCTGCGGAAGAATGGCGTTTTGGAGGCGTGCCCATTTTCGCTGATTAACTATGTCCAGGGTTTTGGTCACTGTGGAGAAATGGATGACGGGGTGAAGTCATTTTCCAGACTGAGAAAAGGTTTTCGACTGAAGGACTACCAAGATTTTGTTTGTCCTCCTGCCAGACGGGCTTAGAGAGGTGGACGGCCCGTGGCCGGGGGCAGCCAGTCCAGAAGTATATGGGAAAAATAAGTTATTTTTGGACAACGCCGTCACCCCGCAGATAAATGGGACCCGCCGCGGTCGCCCGTCCCTGCACTTTGGCAGTGGATCGGCCTGACATTGTAGCAGCAGTGGCTGGCAGCGTTCAGACAACACAGGACAAACACTAGGGGAATGCTGCGGAATGGCACACTGTGAAGAGGGAAGCACCGCAGATGCAGCTGAGAGGAGAGCAACTACAGCAGGCTGTTTATGTATTTACTGATATTGCACTGTAAAAAACATACACGTAGATTTAATGATTTAAGAAGCAGAAACACACTCGCCAGAGAGATTCTTTTGCACTGCCACAGAAAACAACTACATATTTTCAGTTGACATGCTGCAAATGAAAACAAATTAATTCAGGGAATGCTGAAAGAGAGAGAAAGAGAGAGAGACTGGAGGGTGGTGGCATCGTCAGAGAATGATTTAAATCCGACACAGAAAATGCATCCAAAATGGTATCTGTGGTTTGGGAGATTTAGAATGCAGGAAGTGATTGTGAACATAGAGTAGGTGACCTCTGCTCATGGCTGTCTGGTGGGCTTCTCTAGCTAAAAAAAAAAAGCCTGCAGTACTGCCTCTGGTCTCTAGAAAGCGCGCTGCTGACCCTGTGCTCTGCCCATACTTACAAACTTTGAAGGGAGATGCATCCTATAGGACATAATTCTGGCTTGTGTATACTAAATGCTTTAAAGTGGTACATACACTATCATTCAAAGTTTGAGGTCAGCAAGGTGATAATTAATACTTTTATTCAGCAAGGATGCATTAAATTGATCAAAAATGACAGTGAAACATAAAGGCTGTTCTTTTGAACTGTCTATTCATTCAAAAAAAAATAAAATAAATAAAAACGGTTTCCACAAATACATCAAGTAGCACAACTGTTTTCCACATTGTAATAAGTAATAAGAAATGTTTTTTTGTGAGCACAAAATCAGCAAATTCAGTTTTGGCCACACATGAATAAATAGCTTTTTAAAAAATTAAAATAGAGAAAATATTCACAATATTACTGTTTATAATATATTTTTTTATTAAATAAATGCAGCCTTGGTGAGCATCACAGACTTTTCAAAAACATTAAATAATCTTACACCCTCAAACTGTTGAATATTATATATATATATATATATATATATATAAGGCGTAACTCTATGTAAACGCAGAAGAAAAAACAAAAAAACTAAACAAAAAACAATAGACCGGAGTTTTTTTTCCTCCACCCTATCATGATCTTTTTTAGATTCCATTGTCCAAGGCTAGTTGATGACCTAGAAAGATTCCTCCCTGCTGCTTAAATGAGTTGTTTCATACTTTTGCCACAAAGCCTGCGGTTTTCACAGATGACTTGCATAACTGTTGCAGTGAGGTAAGATAATTTGCTGATAATTTGACAAGTTACCACATAGATGTGTCGTGGTGTATTTTCTTTACAAAACATTGTGTTCCTCTTTTTATTCTTGCTCTGCTATTGTTCTCCGCAGCTCCTGAGCTGACATTAAGCCACTAAAGCAGGCCTTTGTTCTGGGTAACTGGAGAGCATTGCTAAGTGTACACAGAGGTTGGTGTGACTGAATCACTTGTGCGGTGTGGCCGTGCCTTGCACTTTACGCTCGGCGTGATCCACAACAATAGCACATAATAGTAAAAGAGACTAGAACAGATAGGGCACTGATGGTGGGGAGAGATAGCAGGTGGAGTATTGGATATTTACAGTGATTTCTTCCATTGGGATTTTTTTATTTTTTTAAATTAAATGTTTTTTTTAATGCTAGATATTAAAAGAATGACTGTAGTAGATTGATGTCTTTGCAGTGAATTATATTGTCTCAATTTGTAAAAATGAGCTGACCCAGGAATTCACTCTTTCATGCAGGGACTTGTTGAAGTTAAAGGTCCATGTGAACGGTCACATGGTATATTTAGTCGAGAAACACTGCTGTCACAGTGCTGCAAATGATTTGCAGCTTTACTGTATGCAGCATTGGGTGCATGCGAGCCACACACAACTTAATGCAGCAATTGTGGTCGTATCCCAGCACCTCACCATAATCTGACCATTAAACAGTAAGGGGGGGAGCAAGGAGGAGAAGACCGAAGAGGTACGCATGTCCGGTGGAAGTCATTGATGGTCTGCAAGGTTCTAATTATGTGCTAATAGCCACTGAGGAGGTCATTTGGAGCCATTAGCAAGCGCCTGTAGGTAGTTAACGGCCCACAGCATAACCCAGGCTCCTTAATGCTCCCACGGAGGCCGTTAGTTCACTGTCACCAAACGGCAGACGCCTCATTACCATGATTAGAAACCAATTGATAGGTAATAGTAAAATATGATGGCTCGCTTTCACAGAAATATGGACCTTAAAGAGGAGGCGACACTGTGTTTGAGCTGGAGCGAGTGTGATGAGTACATGCTAAGGGATTTTGTTCTTATTTTCAGTGTGCAGTAAAAAAATAAGTCATTTTGGAACGGTTTAAGTTAAAGTCTCGTGTCAATGCTCGGTCTTTTGCTTTTCCGAGTCTCAGGACTACGCTTAAGAGCAGCCAAAGTTATAATGAAGCGACTAAGACACTGATTAGCCAGCTAATTTTTCCCAAAGCTAATGTTGTTGTTTGTTTTTGTGTCATAGCTCTTCTTGTCAAGCAAACTCTCACACAGTGGCTTCTTTTACTAAGAGATATACGAGTGATGGATTCTCAAAAATGGCCTGGATATTTTAAGCATGTAATCATTATTAAATCTCTTATGCTCAGCATTGTCAGTAATCAATTTGAGTCAGATGTTTTCGTTTAGATATTTTATTTTTTTCCCAGCCAGACATTGATTCAGATGATTTAAATTAGCATTGGTCCAGCTATCAGTCATAGACATTATACACTTCTCTCAGTTCATCAAACCGGGTGGGATTTTGGAGCAGCGTTCAGAAGCATTATCTAAACTGTGGCCTGAAGAATATGGAGAACGTACAAACGTATAGTCTCATCAGATGCTGAAAACCTAGAAGTCGGCTCTAAATATTTGCGTCTGTAATATCTGACTAAATCATCGTCAGACTTGTAGATCCGCCACACATGTATTCTACTCCTCGCTGAAGAGAAAGGGAAACCGTAATGGAGTTGGGAGAGCTTCGCAGAAGGCTCACATAAGGGACCAATGTATCAGATCCTGATGAGAGGATATGGAGTAAATACGCCATAGCGTGTGTTTGTTATGCTAGTGTGCCTAGTTAGCCGATGTCATACTTTAAAGAGTAATTGATGTGATTCTTAAGTGCAATTTTAAAAGTTTAGAGTCACAGAAGGTTCAGAAAATCAGATTGTTTGAAATTGTGCTCACTCGCTTCTCATTAAATCAGTCACTGTGATACTTTGAAAACATTTCTTCATCAAAGACCTGGAACAGATTATGCTCTGAGAAACTCAATTTAAAAAGTAATGTAGCCCCCCCTCCCCTTCTTCCATATGAGAAAACCATTCTGGTGTGTTTGTATGTAGATATAAACTAGGCACAGCATTAAACCATCAGGCTGCTCCTGGATAAAATGCTTATGCAGTCATTTATTTGCTCTGTCTTAAAGTGACACTCGCCCCACATATCTCCCATCTCTCTCTCTCTCTCTTTGTGGCTGATTAGGAGTACACCACTTCCTTGGTCATTGCTCCGTTGAATTAATTTGATAAACTTGTGAATTATCTGGACATCTGCTAAAAGATGCTAAATAGCTGCTTTCAGTCCAAGTAGATGGAGAGAACTAACATCTTCATATTTTTTTTCTTCTTCTTTTTCTGAACACTGGCATGTCTGTTTTAGAGGCCTACTGTTTTGGACAGATACCAGACGCAGTGCTGATAGGCTCGTACTTAAATTCCCATCAGAAAGAATTTTGGAGAAACTATCATACCCAGCCATGATCGCTTTATCTGTCCTTCTGACTGCTCAGACCTTGAGTCATTCTTTTTTCTGTGGCTGACACACTTTGTTAACAGTTATGAGCGTGTATTGAAAATAAAATGCGCAGTGTTTGCATGTACTTTGAAGTCTTGAAATATTTACACTGGACGTGTGTGGTCTTGATCTAATAGTATAAACAAACCCTGTGGGTTACTCTCTGAGTAGTGTATTACCCACAACAGCTTTTTCAGTGTCACAAAAATAGCTAGTCCAGCATTACTGATGCAGTAATTCAAAATGAGCGGCACAAAAATCTCAGCTTTACTGCAGGAAATATCAGTATTCATGTGTTTTTAATTTTACACAAACATAACGAAACACAGTTTAAGTGACTTGACTGTGTGTATATGGGTAGTCGATATGTCCTGGAGTGCGATCTAAAGCTATTTAAAACTGTATATTCCTAATCATTATACAGAGTCTTCATTACCTCATATTAAGTGAGAATCTACATGGATTTTTTTTTTCTTTAAAAATTAATTCGGCACACTGAAGGACCATTTAAAATGAACTAGTGTAAGCAAATAAATAAATACAAAAATAGTGAAAAGGATTTAAAATATAAACTTTCCCTTTCACATAATTTATATTGAGTTTAATCTAAACCTGTTTTGTGAATAAACAGCTCATGGATGTCTTTTGTCAAGGACTTCAATATATTTATAAAAAGTAAACAAATACAGTACTGTATATATAATTTCAATTGATTTTAAACTAATTAAAATCAATAATTTAAATCGATTTTAAACTAAACCTGTTTTGTGAATAAACAAGCTCACTGATGTTTTTTCAAGGTCTTTAATATATTAATAAAATGTACACACATACAGCGCATTGTGTGTGTGTGTGTGTGTGTGTGTGTGTGTGTATAAATTAGCATATATATCAATAGTATGTAATACAATTACTTGTATCTATGTAAATAGTAGCCTATGAAATATTGTTAAATGCACAAATAAAACAAATGAAAAGAATGACTATATAAACAAATAAAGAAACATTACATCGGAATTGACAGCACTTGATTAACTACAAGCATCATCTTTCAGCAAGACAAGGACTACAAGAAAAAAAAAAGAAATCTGAAAGGATGCCTTGAGTCCTCCCTCCTCCCCTAGTGCATGCACCTGTTGCTCGCGGGCAGCCAGGAGACACGTGACTGGAGCCGTCAGGATCTCTCGACCTTTTGATTCCTGTTACAAGTTGATATTTGCTGAGACAAAATGATCAATCTCGAATGCTGCCCTTCCAAACACAGCAGACAACGTGACAGTTTTACCTTATTCTCTTGCTTTTGCACCAAAATCCATAAAATGGATAGCAGCCAAACCGAACGCATCCACATTTGTTTGTTAGCGTAAAAGCCACGGAGAAGTAAACAGACAAGAAACACAGACGAGCGATTCACTTTAATACAGCTGCCCCACTTTATCCGCAACAAATGCCTTCAACTTCATTTAACCCCAAGCACTTAAAAATAAACGACAAATAGGGAGCGCGATAAACATACTTGTGTGTGCAGCAGATCTCTGCCCTATATTGTTAGCCGAGTAGATGGAGAGACTAACATCTTCATATATTTTTTTTTTCTGAACACTGGCATGTCTGTTTTAGAGGCCTACTGTTTTGGACGGATACCAGACACAGTGCTGATAGGCTCATACTTAAATTCCTGTCAGAAAGAATTTTGGAGACACTATCATACCCAGCCATGACCATTTTATCTTTCCTTATAACTGCTCAAACCTTGAGTCATTCTTTTTTCTGTGGCTGACACTTTGTTAACAGTTATGAGCATGTATTGAAAATAAAACGCGCAGTGTTTGCATGTACTTTGATGTCTTGAAATATTTACACTGGACGTGTGTGGTCTTGGTCTAATAGTATAAACAAACCGTGTGGGTTACTCTCTGAGTAGTGTATTACCCACAACTGCTTTTTCAATGTCACAAAAATAACTATAGTCCAGCTTTAGTGATGCAGTAACGCAAAATGAGCATGACTCATGAGCACACAAATCTCAGGTTTACTGCAGGAAATATCAGTATTTGTATGTTTTCAATTTGACACAAACAAAAAGAAACACAGTTTATGTTACTTGACTATGTCGACATGTCCTGGAGTGTGATCTAAATCTATTTAAAACAGAATATTCTTAACTATTTCTTAATTATTATATGCAGACTTCATTAACTCATATTAACTGAGAATACGATTTTGTCACACACTGAATGACCATTTACATTGAACTAGTGGAATCATAAATAAATGCATAAATAAATAAATGGTGGTGAAAAGGATTTAGTTGTAATACAAAGCACTTAAAATATAAACCTTCGCTTAAGCATTCACATATATAGGCCTATTTCAATTTTAAGCTAAACTTGTGATGGGAATAAAAAAAGCTCATGAATGTCTTTTGTCAAGGACTTTACTATATTAATAAAATGTGCACACATACATTGTGTGTGTGTGCATTTCTTAAACGTATATTTAGTAAATTAGCATATATATATCAATAGTATGTAATATTAATATTACAGTATGTAAATAGTATGCAATATTGTTAAATACACAAACAAATAAAGACACATTACAAGACAATTGACTACACTTGTTTCACTATAAGCATAATCTTTCAGCAAGACAAGGACTACACAAAAAAAGAAAAAAGAAAAAAAGAAATGCTTTGAGTCCTCCCCTAGTGCACCTGTTGCTCGCGGGCAGTCAGGAGTCACGTGACTCGAGCTGTCAGGATCTTTCGACCTTTTGATTCGTTACAAGTTGATATTTGCGGAGACAAAATGATCAATCTCGAATGCTGCCCTTCCAAACACAGCAGACAACGTGACAATTTTACCTTATTCCCTTGCTTTTGCACCAAAATCCATAAAATGGATGGCAGCCAAACCGAACGCATCCACATTTGTTTGTTAGCGTAAAAGCCACGGAGAAGTAAACAGACAAGAAACACAGACGAGCGATTCACTTTAATACAGCTGCCCCACTTTATCCGCAACAAATGCCTTCAACTTCATTTAACCCCAAGCACTTAAAAATAAACGACAAATAGGGAGCGCGATAAACATACTTGTGTGTGCAGCAGATCTCTGCCCTATATTGTTAGGAAAGTGCATGTTGAAGTCCATATGGCAACTTCCTTTTGACCTGCTTTCCCGTCCTCGTCGTGTATTGTCAGGCCTGTCACCGATAAAGAATCACTTGACTTGCTATAACAAGTTCAAAAGAAACAGAGAATCCATGAAGAATTGAGTAAAGGAACACCCCTACTGCTTTCGCTATCATTCCCATAGATAGCGATATTATTGATGGGATGGTTATGCTAATTTCTTTAGAGGCACAACTTTTATTTTGGAATTTGTTCAAAAAGGAATTTCATACACATCAGACTGGAACATGCGGGCTGAATTCCTGAGCGTTTAAGGGGCAGCATGGGAATCTGATTTTCATAGTGAATAATGAATGTGCTATCTTTTAAAACGTGTGTTTTGTCTGGAAAGAAAATAAAGAGAAGGCGAGCCTTTGCCTCGGGATTTAATAACCATTAATGCTCCTTTGAACACACTAAATATCACAAACACACAAGTGTGTAGTGAAGCAGAAAGAGAAAGAGGAAAACCTTCTTCCACTTTGCAACTTGTCCCAGGGTAACAGTTCTCTGGACCACGTTAGGAGTACGAAGCGTTTTGTCCTGCCTGTGTAAATACGCCGTATCATTAGATGTCACCAGCTCCTGTCAGTAATCAGTCTTATTGATTTGATTTTTCTAATTAAAGGTCCTGCTGTAAAATAACTGCGTTATGGTAATACACATAAATGCATAAATAATATTAATAATTTCTTAAAGATTGCGCCTAATTATAATGCATGCTAGGATTTTTATTATTTTTTTTTATATATAATTGTTGGGCACAATATATAGCCTATGTGCTATGTGGGAAAATTGACCTATACAGTTAATACAGACGTTTTTAACTGTTTTAACCACCTGCCTTTCCCCCCTCTTCCTCCTTATGATTTATCTGTATATATATATATCAGAATCAATATAATCAATCTAATATATAACCGATCGATAATCAATCAGTCTCGCATCCGTGTCATTTTCTTCAAAGTCACATGCACTCGCATTCCCATTGGATACTCTTATATTGTTGCTATTATTATTATTATTACCAAAGCGCTCCCATAATTACAACATAATCATTATATAATCCCACAACAAAGAGTTTATTGAATCAGTAGCTTTTGTCAGCTGCCGGGACACTGAATGTACAATTGCGTTATTCTGCGTGTCGTTCCTCGTGTAGAAAAGCAACATCGGCCTGAGCGCTGAAGTTCAGCCCCAAAAAAGTTTCATGTCCTCACCGAAGTACCTTTTCAGAGGACCTTCTCCCACATCTCTGAGCGCGTGTCTCGACCGCTGTCTGGACCCTTTTCCTCTTTCTGTGATGAAGAGGGAGGTTGTTGGTTAGGCTGCGCGCCCCGCTGAGTGGCAATTTCATCTCATATTTACAGACTGATAAGCTTTCTCGTGCATTTGTTTTAAATATGCGCTCCTGTGTGACGCGTTAGCATATAAGAGTGCGAAAAAAGCGCTTCGCGTCTTGGCCGGTCTCTGTCTGTGTGCATGTATGTATGTGTGTGTGTGATTGTGTGCAACATAACCGGCTTATTTACATTAAATACGCCACAAGGTTACAGTGCAGATGAGCGTCATTTTATCACTCATTACTTCTCTCTTATACTGACTGATGCTCGCGCTCTCCGCTCATCTCACTGGACTTTTTCTCGAGGATACAAGACTTCAGATACTTTCCCCAAAAGGTAAGCACATTTATTTCGCAATTGTAGCTATTTGTAGTGTTTTTCCACAGTGTTCTTTAAACGGCGACAGGCATCAAAGCCAATTACGCCTCGTCTGAATAACGGGGCTGACAATGTGAGTGAGGATAAGACAGATTTTAATAAGTGTTTACAGGGAAGTCAAGGTCAATAAGATGATCCGATGGATTGAATATAGCATTTGAGTCTCTCCGCGTGGGGAAAATAGACGATTCGAGATGATATTCCGTGCACCGGGGCTGTTTTATTAAGGGTTCAAGCTTTTAGTCCCATCAAATGCCGCAAGACTCTCAGCTCTCTGTGAATGGACGACAATGGAGTGTCTTTTTAACGGTACAATGCTTTTCACCGTCCAGATAGGGGGAGTCCGAACAGACAGATAAGGGGGAAATGTCTTGTGATGCTGGCCGATCGCTATCAATGAATGCGTTTATATCGAGAATAAAGTCAAAGGCGCTTTTTCATCACTCGGGATGCGCGAGGAACAGTTGGGAAACGGATTTGCGGGAGGACGAACATAACAGGTCCGAAGCCCGCGCGCGTGTGTTTGTGTGTGTTGGCTATATACTTTAATCCCCTCAGCAGTATAAGAAAATGAGCAGCTCATTTATGTGGACATGCTTCATTATTCAATGAAGACAATCTTTCGCAACGCGTCTTGACGTCCGGATGAATTTAAAGGTAAGAAGTGGCTAGATCAGTAGTAGGCTCGCGGATGGATTTCGCTCGATTCGCTTTCTAAAAGTCAGTTTGTGCTAATGATGTTGTGTGTGTATTATTATATTGCACGATTTGTTTGAAACAGATGCAATATTGTCTAAATCGTTGTCGCGTGAGATAATAAAACGGCTTCATAATCGAAAGCGTTTACTGGAAGCCATTGCACGCGTTTAGATGAACTTACTCTAAAGAGAGAGAGAGTGAGAGAAAAAAATAAACTCACACCGTTATATTTTAAATTTGGCTCTTGTAAGGATAAGTTTATTAATTAAGTGTAAAGACGCATCGTGCAGTATTACTGTAAGGTGGACAGAAGCTTTCCAGGGATGCGCACCAGATTCGCTCGCGTTGGCCAAGCAGAGATATGGAGCTGTAAGAAAGTTTCCTCAAATCTCTGCTCAAACTTTCTCACTTCAGCCCCAAGGGCTTTGCGTTTAGGATTTCAGCTGAAGTGAACACAGATCGGTTGGAGAATTAGGATCAAAGTTACCTGGTGCATGCCATGTGTCAAAACTTGTGAGATGGAAGAGCCGGTGAGACCTGCCATTTTGTGCCGTGATCGACTCTTATGAACAGAAGCCTTATGATGGCATTCAACAACCGAGGGCTAAATGTCATATCAGACTTAAAAACCTTTTTATCTGCGGAAAAAAAACACACGCACATCTCCCCTGGAAATGGAGATTTGAACAACTGGTGCGAACATTGTCGCTTGGGGAAATTATGTTTTATGGAGGAAAAAAAAAGAACAAGAAAGTTGTATAAACTGGAGATGCGCGGGAGTGCGAGAATAACTGAAGACAAGATCAAATGTTGTATGTTGGCATGATTGTGAGCTGCTTTTCGATACTCAATAAAATCATTCCGTGCTTTGTTTTATGCATATTTTGGGACTTCATAAATTATAACACTGTCAGGGTCAGAATTATAATGACACATTGCATCACGCGTTTATTGCGCGCACGTCAGGTGCTTAATTCTTTATGAAAGGTCTTTATAAATCAAGCAAAATTGATTTGCTGTCTCGTGCACTCAGATCCAGGTGCAGATTTCTCTTGTCACTTTATATGAGATGACCCAAAACTTTTACTTAAGGAGAAGAATATTAAACACACACACACAGACATACAGACATTCAGCCACTTTTAGTTTGTTTGCATCTTTCATAATGTTGAAATGAGATAACAGTTTTTTCCTCAGGTTCATTGTTCATAGAAAGGGACAAATAGCAGGCGGCACAGATGTACCGTCATTGTTTAACGGATATTATGTCTGTAATAGTGTCTGGGCGTAGACATTTTTGTCAGCTCTTTTCATTTTTCTGATTTGAAATGACATTGTGATGTAGTCAAGTCACACATTCTTTTCAGAATCCCACACAATTCATTTGAAAGGCCAGCATTAACATGACCACAAATATAGCCTTGTAAGCTCCTTTATAAATGAAAATCAATCAATCAATAAACAGTATGTTGGATTATTGTGGACAGTGAGAAAGGGAGAGAAAATAGTCACGCACAGTGTGTGTATACAATTGAGAGGCCATCTGAATTAAGCTTATCATATTATGTGAAATGTTTGATTTATTTAACAGCAACATTGTATTGTATTTAATTATGAACTAATCTAAAATTGTTCCTAAACTACAGTATTGATTTGTAATCATAGTTTTTATGCTAATTAATGTGTTATTTTTTAAAATATTTTACAAATTAGCAAAATAATAAAAAAAGCTGTGGCACGGGATAGCCACAGTCGTAGCTGTGTTGATGTTGTTGCAGGTATTGCAGGATTGTTTTAAATTATTATTATTTATTTATGCATTTAGCAGACGCTTTGCAGCTTACAGTGCATTCAGGCTATACATGTTTTACCAGTATGTGTGCTCCCTGGGAATCAAACCCACAACCTTTTGCACTGCTAACGCAATGCTCTACCACTGAGCCACAGGAGCATATTATTATTATTTTATATATATATATATTTTTTTTTTGGTCTTCACAAACACATTAACAGCTGAAAATGTATATCATGCTCACATGGAATTTATCATCTATGAGACAAAATGTTTTTT
>NW_015544194.1:2099787-2128333 GCF_001515605.1 Sinocyclocheilus anshuiensis | reverse complement strand
TTATTATTATTATTACCAAAGCGCTCCCATAATTACAACATAATCATTATATAATCCCACAACAAAGAGTTTATTGAATCAGTAGCTTTTGTCAGCTGCCGGGACACTGAATGTACAATTGCGTTATTCTGCGTGTCGTTCCTCGTGTAGAAAAGCAACATCGGCCTGAGCGCTGAAGTTCAGCCCCAAAAAAGTTTCATGTCCTCACCGAAGTACCTTTTCAGAGGACCTTCTCCCACATCTCTGAGCGCGTGTCTCGACCGCTGTCTGGACCCTTTTCCTCTTTCTGTGATGAAGAGGGAGGTTGTTGGTTAGGCTGCGCGCCCCGCTGAGTGGCAATTTCATCTCATATTTACAGACTGATAAGCTTTCTCGTGCATTTGTTTTAAATATGCGCTCCTGTGTGACGCGTTAGCATATACGAGTGCGAAAAAAGCGCTTCGCGTCTTGGCCGGTCTCTGTTTGTGTGCAGCATGTGTGTGTGTGTGTGTGATTGCGTGCAACATAACCGGCTTATTTACATTAAATACGCCACAAGGTTACAGTGCAGATGAGCGTCATTTTATCACTCATTACTTCTCTCTTATACTGACTGATGCTCGCGCTCTCCGCTCATCTCACTGGACTTTTTCTCGAGGATACAAGACTTCAGATACTTTCCCCAAAAGGTAAGCACATTTATTTCGCAATTGTAGCTATTTGTAGTGTTTTTCCACAGTGTTCTTTAAACGGCGACAGGCATCAAAGCCAATTACGCCTCGTCTGAATAACGGGGCTGACAATGTGAGTGAGGATAAGACAGATTTTAATAAGTGTTTACAGGGAAGTCAAGGTCAATAAGATGATCCGATGGAGTGCATTTCGCCTTTGAGTCTCTCCGTGTGGGGGAAATAGACGATTCGAGATGATATTCCGTGCACCGGGGCTGTGTTATCAAGGGTTCAAGCTTTTAGTCCCATCAAATGCCGCAAGACTCTCTCCGCTCTCTGTGAATGGGCGACAATGGAGTGTCTTTTTAACGGTACAATGCGTTTCACCGTCCACATAGGGGGAGTCCGAACAGACAGATGAGGGGAAATGTCTTGTGATGCTGACCGATCGCTATCAGTGAACGCGTTTATATCGAGAATAAACTCAAAGGCGCTTTTTCATCACTCGGGATGCGCGAGGAACAGTTGGGGAACGGATTCGCGAAGAGGACGATCATAACAGGTCCGAAGCACGCGCGCGTGTGTATATACTTTAACCCCCTCAGCAGTATAAGAAAATGATCAGCTCAATTATGTGGACATGCATCATTATTCAATGAAGACAATCGTTCGCAACGCGTCTTGACGTCCGGATGAATTTAAAGGTAAGAAGTGGCTAGATCAGTAGTAGGCTCGCGGATGGATTTCGCTCGATTCGCTTTCTAAAAGTCAGTTTGTGCTAATGATGTGTGTGTGTGTTATTATATTTCACTATTTGTCTGAAATAGACGCAGTATTAATTGTCTAAGTCGATGTCGCGTAATAAAACGGCTTCATAATCGAAAGCGTTTACTGGAAGCCATTGCACGCGCTTAGATGAACTTACTCTAAAGAAAGGAAAAGAAAAAAAATACACGCCGCTGTATTTTAAATTTGGCTCTTGCAGGGCTAACTTTATTAATTAAGTGTAAAGACACATCGCGCATTATTACTGTAAGGTGGACAGAAGCTTTCCAGGGATGCGCACCAGATTCGCTCGCGTTGGCCAAGCAGAGATATGGAGCTGTAAGAAAGTTTCCTCAAATCTCTGCTCAAACTTTCTCACTTCAGCCCCAAGGGCTTTGCGTTTAGGATTTCAGCTGAAGTGAACACAGATCGGTTGGAGAATTAGGATCAAAGTTACCTGGTGCATGCCATGTGTCAAAACTTGTGAGATGGAAGAGCCGGTGAGACCTGCCATTTTGTGCTGTGATCGACCTCTTATGAACAGAAGCCTTATGATGGCATTCAACAACTGAGGGCTAAATGTCATATCAGACTTAAAAACCTTTTTATCTGCGGGAAAAAACACACGTACATCTCCCCTGGAAATGGAGATTTGAACGACTGTTGCGAACATTGTCGCTTGGGGAAATGATGTTTTATGGAGAAAAAAATAAATAACAAGAAAGTTGTAAGAATTGGAGATTGGGATAGGAATGCGCGCGGGAGTGCGGGAATAATAGAAGAAAAGATAAAATGTTGTATGTTGGCATGATTGTGAGCTGCGTTTCGACACTCAATAAAATCATTCCGCGCATTGTTTTACGCATATTTAGCTACTTCACAAATTGTAACACTGTCAGGGTCAGAATTATAATATGACACATTGCAGCATGCATCTATTGCGCGCACTTCAGGTGGTTAATTCTTTATGAAAGGTCTTTATAAATCTAGCAAAACTGATTTGCTGTCTCATGGATTCAGATCCAGGTGCAGATTTCTCCTGTCACTTTATATGAGATGACCCAAAACTTTTACTTAAGGAAAAGACTATTAAAAACACACACTCTCACACATACACACGCACAGATCCAGCTACTTTTAGTTTGTTTGCATCTTTCATAATGTTGAAATGAGATAACTGTTTTTTCCTCAGGTTCATTGTTCATAGAAAGGGACAAATAGCAGGCGGCACAGATGTACCGTCATTGTTTAACGGATATTATGTCTGTAATAGTGTCTGGGCGTAGACATTTTTGTCAGCTCTTTTCATTTTTCTGATTTGAAATGACATTGTGATGTAGTCAAGTCACACATTCTTTTCAGAATCCCACACAATTCATTTGAAAGGCCAGCATTAACATGACCACAAATATAGCCTTGTAAGCTCCTTTATAAATTAAAATAAATAAATCAATAAACAGTATGTTGGATTATTGTGGACAGTGAGAAAGGGAGAGAAAATAGTCATGCATTACAATTGAGAGGCCATCTGAATTGAGGTGATCGTATTATGTGAAATGTGTGATTTATTTAACAGCAAGATTGAATTGTATTTAATTATGAACTAATCTAAAATTGTTCCTAGACTACAGTATTGATTTGTAATCATTGTCTTTATGCTAAATAATGTGTGTTGTTTTTATGCTACATTTTTAAAAATATTTTACTAATGAGAAAAATAATAACAATAGCTGAGGCACAGGATAGCCACAGTCGTAGAGGTGTTGATGTTGTTGCAAATATTGCTAATTGCAGGATTATTATTTTTTATTAATTAATTATTTTTGGTTTTCACAAACACATTAGCAGCTGAAAATGTATATTGTGCTCACATGGAATTTATCATCTATGAGACAAAATGTTTTTTTTTGGGGAGGAAAAATATCAAACTCGTTTAAATGCAGTGAGAGAGAGGGTGTTATGAAGACCCTTGTGAATACACTCTGCCAGTGCAACTGATAGCGGTTCGATGGGGCTAAACAGACCAAGCCAATCCTGTCAAAATGTCTCCTCCCTGGTGTGTACGCTCTCATTTACATATGCGTCTTGCACTCATTCGGCAGGGAAAGTGTGTGTTGTGTGGCAGAACTTGGCAGCGTTCAAGAGCGTTAGCGTGTCCCTAGGTCTGCGTGCTCGCCGCCGCCGTCACCAGTAACCCCGGTGTGTGGAGGTGCACCTCCCCAGCCTTTGCCACGGCCGAGGGCAGGGCAGTGCCAGCGGGCAGGAGAGACGAGCCTTCTATCTTTCTCTCTCTCTCTCTCTGTCTTCAGGCCCGTCAGTCTCCAGCTTAGCCGGCTGGATCTGTGCTTGAGCCTTGGAGACTTGATCAAACAGCCATTCCACACTTAAATGCCTCCCCGCTCCTTTTAATTGGAGGAAATTGTTTTCCAGATGCCCGGGCCCTAGCCAGGCAACTGGAGGGGGGGGCAGTATGGCAGGCAAGGCCGCGGCTTTTAGGTATTAATTGATATGTGCTGTGGAGACACCGACCCCGTCGTCGCCCTCATTGCCTTCCTCTCCAGCTCTGAAGTCTCAGGCCTTTCCCCTCGTGGCGGAAGAATCCCTAAACACCAGGAGTGTCGCGTTTATTTGTTGGGGGCGTTCACATGATGCTGTTGGATTAACAAATAATGTTAGTGACCTTGATGAGGAAGGTGATGTTAACTCCTGAGAAAAGAATCTATCTTTGTTTAATGACATTTTAAAATATTTTACAATTACGCTCCCTTTTTTTATTGGTGTTGATGGTTCTATAAAGAACCTTTAACATCCATGGAACCTTTCCATTGCACCAAAATGTGCTTTATTGTGGAAAAAGGTTTTTTAGATTTTTAAAATATTCTTCAAACTAAGAAAAGTGTCTCTTTTAAGAATTACTCACTGACGTTCTTTAGGGAACACAAAAATGGTCCTTCTATGGCCTGTGATGACTATCGATTTGGCCCACAATGCCATATCACAAGAGGAGGGATAAAATGCCATTGAAACATATATTCATTTCAAATTTTTATATTTACATTTTTTTTGTTTTATTTTTGCATTTAAATGTAAAAACAATATAAGTGAAACTGATTAAAATGTATTAAAATGTTATTTAAAATTTAAATTTGTATTCATTTTTTTTTCAATGATAGATTTTAATATAACATTTAAATGAAATGTTTACTTTTCAATCAAGTTTTTTTTTTTTGGTGGCCCTTCATCTTAAAAAAGTTTGGCATTGCTGTGAAACTCCCCTTTTGAAACCTTTATTTTTTAAGAGTGTAGACTTTCCCCCCCCCCACATTGTTGTGAATGGTATTATCTCCAAACATCCAAATTTTTAGTGTAAAGTTATGGGTGTGGTCGTGTAGCGATCGCTATAGAATCCAACCTCCTCTGAAAGTACATTTAAAAGAGTGCCTCGCATTACTCCTATGCCTGTCCTTTCCAATTGATTAAGCGCATCATTCCCTGTCATTCAATATCCGCCCGTGTACAGCTGAAGACACAGTTCAGCATGTCACTTCACGTAATATAAATGGGAATGTTCGGTTACTGACAGATGTCAACTTTTGTATTTAACAAATAATTATAGTGGAATAAGGACATTTCGTTATGCACATGTCACTTATAAATGAGTGATGATTTCTAAGGCTTTTCGTAGTCGTTCGAAACAGACAGAGAGAGATAGAGAGGGAGAGGGGGTAGAGGAGTGGAAGTTTTTGAGCGGGCTAATCACAGACGTCAGTCAGTGTGTGATCTAAGAATAAAGAGTGCCCTGACAGATGAGGTGGTGACGGATGATCTTGTCTCCACTGCCTCATGCCAGGGTGCCACCAGAAGGAGCGTCTGTCTGTCTACGGAGCGAGGGAGAGAGAGAGAGGGTCCTTGCTCTACTCCACCCGGAGGCACTTTCCATGAGGAAAATATATAGATAGACTAATGGCGCTTTGAGGAATATTGAGCACTGGAAGGGAAGCATGCGTTACAGTCAAAGTTAGCCCATGCGCAGTTGACAGAACTGAACAGATGTGTGCAGATGTTTGTATCCTGCTAAGTTTTTTTTCCTCCTTTCTCATAATTCTCTCCTGTGGGAGAGGGAATGGGTGGACGAAAATCAGCCCTCCAACACCACACACGCGCTCACACTCTCTCACACATTTTAGAGAGCGAGTGTGTACAGAAAGGCTGTGGGACGTGTGGTCATTATAGAGAGTGTTGAATCGGGCAGGTTTACACAGCCTTGGGAGACACGGTCAGCCTTCGGCTACGGCCTTACTTGATTTCCAGAAATGGGATACCTATTTATCTGACCACCACACCCCACTTTTATTTTTTTTTTATGCCTAGCATCTTATTTTTAATAATTGAGGTTACTGCTGAGTTAACTTTTTTTTATTAAAAAACTAGCAAACAGCTCATTCCTGTGTACTATAAGGCACTGTCTGACACGACAGTTTGCTTTTGAGTCGGTGAGAAGCACAAAATTATAGCCATGTCATCTCAGCAGACAGGGGCTTTGCGCAAACAAGCGACTTCCTGTCAATCACTGGCCGTAAGCAAATGCTATTATGTTGTTTTGCATTCTAATCCAAGCTCTTAAAATAGTGGTAAATATTTGCAGTGCTGCACAGGCACCAAAAATAGTGGCAGATACCTCTGATGGCTGGGTGGTCCACTGTTGAAGCGGAGGGCATCTCTGTTACAAGATGTCTCCAGATAATTGGGGGAGTTTAACAACGCCTACCCTTGAACTGTTTCCAGGTCATGACCCCAACGGGTGCACAAGCCACCCCTGAGTGTGAGGGACTGCAGCCCCCTGGAGGGTGGCCTGGTTTAAATGGACGCCACTGAGAAGTAAAGAGGGACCCTGCACCTTTAATTATGATCAAGAGGTCTTCTCCAAAGGACGGAGGCGTAGCAGTTATGTTGCCTCGTAAATCTGCCTCAGATGCAGTATATTGTGTTGAACTATTACGGTACACTATTATACTGCATATTCAACTGGCTCTTCAGGACCTGATTTGCATAATTGGATCTTTAATGAAACTTGCCTTGTGGAACAAAAAAGGAAAAAAAAAATGAGAAGAGAGATGAAAAAATACATTATAGTATTATAGGCAAACCCCAGCGAGTATTTGTGGTGGGAAGTTGCACTTGTCTAAAATAAAATAAAAAAATAAAAATATATATAAATAAATAATAAAATGAAAGAGAACATGGGAAAAAAAGAGCCTGTTTAAAGGAGTGCATGAGCAGTGAAGTGACCTACGTTATGTACACACCGTCACTTACCAGTACGCACACGCACGCGCACATACATCACTGGCGGGGCTACAAATAGGATGAGAAGTACCTCTGAAAGCTGTACATACTCAGCTAGGTCTCGGGGGTTATTACTACAATAGCTGGATTTCTTTAGCCTGAGGGATTTTAGCTTCTCTGTCGGCACTCATTCCCTCCACTTGTTACTCAGGGAAGATAGGTCCTTTGTAGGGGAGCCCAAGCCGCTCGCATGTCGGAATTCCTTTGCTGCAAATATTTTGACAATTTCCAGTCAGATCTGCGCGGACTGAATTTCTCTCTTGCCTCCGCCACTAGGGGTGCCGTATCAAAAGCGCAATGTGTTATTTTATTTATTTTTCATCTCTGTAGCTGTGTGTGCATAATCACCGCAACGCTTTTACACAAGTATATTTATGTGTTTCCAGACACTTTATAATCCATAACATCTGTTTCGTGCTTATTTGCGACTTAGGATTGTTTTTATTGGTTAATTAAAATGCGTGTGTCTTTTCTTCCTGTTCTTGAGCAGTTGAAGGTTAAAATGCTGATAGTGACCCTTTCGAACAGACGTGACAGTCATGGTTAATGAATTGTTATTTGTCCTATCTTTGAAGGACCTATAATTTAAAAAGTGAAGGAAAGAGAAACCGAGAGCAAAGGAATACGGAAAAGAGAGCGAAGGGAGGGGGAAAAAAAGGAAAAGAGGCGAGCTATTTAGCTGCACTGTAGCAGGAGTGGTTTGTATCCAGGGGGGAAGAGTGTTGTTAATCAGGGAGAGAGGTTAAAAACGGATATTAGCTAAACGATGATGATTTATCATTGGAGGAGGGGGCTGAAAAACACAGAGGTGACTCCACTCCAGAGGCCTGGGAGTGGATCATATGGCTGCTTGGTTCACAGGTGGCTATTAGCGCAATGTTGGAGAGGGGCGGCAAAAGGAGACAGAAAAAGAGGGAGGGAGGGTGCGGGAAAAAAAAAAGTAGTACCACAGCTAGCGGCGAGCTGCCATTTACCCTGTATGTGCAAACGACTCTTTCACTCACTCTCTCCTTTTCCTTCTCCCTCTCTCCCTCTTTTTTTTTTGTTTCTCCATGCTCTGCACTTGGGAACTTTCAGCTGACAGTGTGTCCGGGGTCCTTGGTATCTCACAGGTAGGCTCATGTTATTTTTACTCCCCCCTAATTTCCCCTGAATACGACCCTTTTATGTTTTACACACACCACACACACACACACATGCTCACGCACACACTCACACAGTCACACTAACACACGGTCAGAGTGCTTGTGCTGTTGATTCTCCCGGTAATGATGTCATTGCGATAGTGGAGGAGAGCAAATGTCTCCTGATTCCTCCATTTAACGGCTGGCTGAATTGGCTGATAATGATAGCATTGGCGTCTCCAGCCTTACAGACAGATCAGACCCTGTGAATTAGCAGCTCCTAACCAGAGAGAGAGAGAGAGAGAGAGAGAGAGAGAGATGGCATACGGAGGGGAAAGAGGGAAGCACTGGCACTGGGAAAGAGAGGGAGAGAGAGAGATGTTGAAAGAGAGAGAGGGTGATGTATTTAACATATCTGTGCTGTGCTCTTGAACAGGCTGTGAGAGATCTGTGTGTGGCAGTGCTGATAACTGCCGCTTGATATCAGTTAGGGACATGACTGCCTGTTTGCAAAGCTCTTTAATGCCTCTGCACGTCTGTCCTGCTACTTTGAACTAAATCATGGTCACATCAGGGCCGTATCATTCAATACCTGACCTTAATATTGGAATTTCTTTCACAATTAATATACTTTAAACCATTCAAAATAATAATAATTATTTTAATGGTGATTTTTTTTTTAAATTAATGATTGATTTTATAAATACACTGAGCATCTTTTACTTATTTTCTCAGTGCTTTAGTTGACATTTTACAGTTTTATATTTCTAAATATGAATGCATCTTTCACCCAAATGGCTCTTTGCAAATATTTAGCGACTTTAAACACCATGCAACCTAGAACTTTTAAAACACCACATTTCCCTCCTCCAAAAGCTCTAATAGGGTTTTACTGTTTTTCTGGCGATCTTAAAGTAAATAAATAGGTCCGAATGCTAATGAGCGTTCCAGGCTTTGAACACATGCCCCTCTGTGACAGTTAACCACCCCACACCCTTCTAGCCATACTAGCACTGCCACATCTTCAGACCCCCAGTGTCATATGAGTATGCAGACCTTCCTACATTTTTCCCCCAGAACAAATATTAAGTATGTAAGTATTTGTATATCTGCCCATTTCTGTCCAAGGTTAAGGCCAAGCCCAATTTCAGAGGGTCAACACTTTTAGAATTTAGGAGAATATCACACATTTAATAGATGACAAATTGGGTTTTATTATTATTATTATTATTATTATTATTATTATTAGACGTAGTAGTAGTGGTGCTGGGCAATGAGTGATTAATCCAAAATAAAAGTGTTTGTGTACATAATATATGTGTGTGTACTGTGTATATTTATTATGTATATATAAAGACACACACATACAGTATATATGTAGAACATATTTACATGTATATATTTATATTCATATAATTTATATTATATATAAATATATTTAATATACAAGCATACATTTTTTTCTTAAATATATACATGCATATGCATTTATATATACATAATAAATATACACAGTACACACACATATATTATGTACACAAAAACTTTTATTTTGGATGCGATTAATCGCGATTAATCGTTGCCCAACACTAATTATTATTATTATTATTATTAATAATAATTAAATGTATTTATTTATTTGGTATTTTTTCATACAAAAGTTAGCCACACAGACCCCCACCCCCCTTTAATTGAAATGTTTGAATGTTATTGAAATGTAATATAAGATAATAAAAGCATACATTTTGTGTTACTATCGTGTTTGTGGTGGAGGGTATACCATCTTTTGTATGGGAATAATTGCATTGTTTAAATCCTGTAGACATATATACACATCCAATCAGCCACCTGGTTGCTTTGTTTGTAGAGGGCTGTCAGTCCTGTGAGAAGCACTTTAAGTAACTCTTGCTGAAGGTGAGAGTTAAACCGTATTTACTTTGGGGAATTTGCCTTTATTTATCTGCATTAATACAGAGGTGAATTTTAAAGGGGCTCTCAGAGAGAATTCCCCCGATGCTCAGCTTACTTTACACACCTTTTAAGTCTTAAGATGTGTTTCTCCCCTCCTGCTGACGTGTACCCATAACACATCTCCCACAATCTCCGCCGATTTTCACAAATCAGCTTCTTTTCCCTCTCCCCCTTTCTTGTCTGTTATTGTTTTTGTTCTCTCGCCTGCTCCCTTTTTTCAGTCTTGATCACGAAGTGTTGTTGTCTGTCTCTTAAGTTGCCCGTTTCATCTCTTTTGTTATGGCGTCTGTGCCAATCGTTGTAATTGGGAGAAAGCTAAGTTAAGTGAGTGAAGGAGAGAGTGTGGGGTAACTTGCCTTGTTACTCTTCCCCACGTTTTTGTAAATAAGGCTGTCAGTATTGATCAGCCTGTGGTAATGTGGACGATCCAATCCACTCCAAACCCACACGGCTGGAGGCTGGAAAAAAATATGGAAGGCATGTTCAGAAAGGACAGCTTCGAGTTCAGTTACACTTCTGGAAGTTTTTACGCATGACTTCTTTGTGTCAGATCAACTGCCAGCATCCTTCGTAACTTCCAGAGGTCAAACGAACGAGTACAAGGGTTACCTTTTAACCTGTTTGTTGTAGAAAAAAATGCATTTTTGGAGTTAAACAATTCAGAACATCACTGGAAGTGTACTTTTGTGTCTGAGGAAACAAGATGGCATTTTGTTTCCTGCTTGCATCTGAAAGGGTGCTGTGTGTTTTCCATAAACGGTGTAAAATACATTTCCGTGTGCTTTTTTAAATATAAACACGATATTTATAGTTTGGACTTTTATACATAAATGTGGGTTGGATTTCGCTAAGATGCTTAAGGGTGAATTAATTTCATGACGCTAATCAGAATGTTATGGATATCGGCTGTTTCAGAGCGAGAGCGACTTTCATAACAAGTCGAGCCGGCGATGACGTGATCGGCGCAGAGGAAGGGGCCTGTGGTCTGCTGTTGATCATTAACACTTTTCCTGTATGTGTGGCCCCCTCATCAGGCGGCTAAAAGATCATCTCTGTTTAAATTTGCATGATGATGGTACTGTGACCAGTCATCGTTAGATCAACTAACTAGAGAGACTTAAGGTTGGGCAGAAAAGATTCATGATACCCCCCTTCCCCCGATCCTCGCTCTCCCACTTTCCGTCGTGGGAGGTCCCCTTTAAAGTGCAAACCTCAGCCCCCCTCTTGTCCCGCGTCTCCAGGAATGATGATCCGACGCGATCCTGTTTCAGTGCGCGCAGAACGTGGAAGCTATGTGAGATTTTCTCCTCGGTTTATATATTTTTCTTCCTCTCTCTCTCTCTCTCCCCTCAGTCTCTCTTAGCCCTCACTCAGCCCCACTGATTGCCGTAGCCTCGGGGCTCTCCGGCGCACACTACATCCCTGTGATTATATTAATGGCTTCCCGCGCTGGGTTTGGAGGCTGTGGACGGCCGTGGTAATGCGAAGCATCGCCGAGGAACGGTTAAGGAGATGGACCTCTGACCACAGGGGTCTCGGGATCAAGGCCCAGGTGGGCCACGGCGTAGCTCCACTCTCCCTCTAGGCAGGCCACTTAACTCGCAACGCCTCAGTGAGTGCCCTAACCACAGCCATAGCAGAGCGCGCACGAGAGAAGGAGAGAAAGAGAAATGTGATGTGGGGTTTCTGTGTCTGATGTGAAAAAGGGAAGTTATGAGTGAGACAGAACAAATCACACCCAGAGGCTTTTGGCTAAAACTCACAAAGCTGGCTAATAATTCTCCTCTGAGAAGTATTGATCTTTATTTGTTATTATGTGACTTCTAGGCACTCTCGCACGTTTATTTGTCTTCATTAGACTTGAACAGCACCTGCAGCATTGTTACTCCAAAATGGAGTGTGTGTATTTGCGTTATTGCATACGAAAATGTTTGTTGGCTCCTGTGCTATGTGTCTGTGTGTTAGCGCCTTTATTTGGGAGGACTTTGTTATTTCTTTCCCTCTAATTTGGGATTTATTGTGAAATTGCCGTGCGTGTACGTGTGTGAAATGCCGGCGTGTACTGAATATATCACCTACTGATATGTGGAGCGGGATCTATTTGTATCCCAGAGAAGGACTTGTGCGATGGGAGCCGTGGGGGTCCGTCTCCCCTCGACTGGATGTTTGATCAAGGCACACAAGGGGTCTGCCCCATCCCATGCTCCTCTGTTTCATCCCCTCGCCTTGGCTGCCGGATCCCCGCTTTTTCCACTTTTGTTGTCGTGAATAATCTCGGAAGTGATCTTAATTATGGAGGCCAGGTCGGGTTCTTTCTCTACCGTCCAAATGCGCTTTTAATCAAACACTGTAGTCAGTTGGTTATGAGCAAAGGGGAGGTTACTGCACACCTCCAAGCCTAGGAAGAGAGAGAAGACAGCATCGTGGGACTGTGTGGAGGAATAGAGCAGGTGTTCGAGAGGAGCTGAGAAGCTAAAGGTAAAAGATTGCACCTGGATTCTTGCTTTTGGAGAGGGTGTGTTGCAAAAACTCACTATAGCACCATTTATGACAAATACATGGGTTTAACAAAACAAAGATCTATATGTCGAGATTTGTTGATCACAGCCGGTAAATGATTTATACGTTGGCAGATATTTGGCCATTTTGTGCCCGCTTGGCCGATTATCAGAAGCATTAGTTCTCGATGGTGTCAGTTAAAATATAAAAATATTATATGTAAAGAAATGGATACTTTTCTTTAGCAAGGGCACATTAAATTAATCAAAAGTTGACAGGTAAGACATGAACATTGTTTTCAAATAAATGCACTTGAACTTTCCATTCATCAAAGAATCCAAAAAAAATATATAAAAAAATCAACCAAAATATTAAGCAGCATAACTTTTCAACATTGATAATAGTGTTTTTTTCTTGTGCAGCAAATTAGCATATTAGAATGATTTCTGAAAGATCATGTGACACCCAAGAAAATGTTTAAATATAGTTATATAATTCATTTTAAAATATAATATTTCACAATATTACTGTTCTTCACTGTATTTTTGATCAAATAAATGCAGCCTTGGTGAGCAAGAGAGACTTCTTTCAAAAATATTAAAAATCTTACCAACCCTAACTTTTCATCATTAATGTATTTATTTCCATAATATTTAAAACTGTAATAATACATCTATTAACTAACAAACATCATTAACTGGTTATTTAGTAGTTACTAGGTAATTAGTTATAACTGTAATAATGCATCTGTTATATATATATATATATATATATATATATATATATAATGTTTTTCATGTAATATATATTTGAAAAGGTAGGTAGGTAGGTAGGTAGGTAGATAGATAGATAGATAGATTTATATATGTTCATTAAAAATACTTTATAATCACAGATATCTACATTGTATTCATTACTCTGCAGAGGGAGGAGCAGGGAGTGAGATGAAACAAGAAAGATGGATTCCATTACACATAAACATGCTTTAAGCACTGATAGGATAATCCATTGGGATTAGTGAGGAAATCCTGATGGACACTGAAAAGGTGACCAGTCGGAGAAAAGCATTACTACACGCTCCACTGCAGAAGCCACACGCATTCATACAGAAACACAAACAAACTTGGGTTATCCTAAAGGTCAAAGGGCAGCCCTCTTAGCACAAACTCAAAGCTTAGTGTCGACCAGCTTTATAAATCAAGAATGAATAAGTGTGACTGCTTCAGTGGGCCGTGTCTGGATTTCAGGTATGCTTTATCAAATATTTGTGTAGAATGTTTTTTTTTTTTTTCTTCAGACTGTTTTTGTCTATGTACAGTGTTGCTTTATATCTTTATTTCATTTTTAAGCAAAGTGTCTCATAAAAAGGCCCATAAGTGCCAATTAACTGGAAGGAAGTGAATTGAAATCTTAAGAAAACAACTGAGAATTCACTTCTACTGTCTAGATCCTGCAGACGAATCCTTAAAGCCGAAAGTCGACAGTCACAGAACAAATGAGATTGTGTTCTAGTGCAAGTGTGTGTGTGTTTTCAACCAGCAACAAAAGCAAGTAAGTTCACACCGGGGCAGATTTGGATAAGAATCAGTAGTGATTTGCAGCAGGGGATCTAGATCTTCTCATTAGGTATGCATGGTGGCATTCCCACATCTTGTCTCTATATTATTAAAAGTAGTTTGCCCATAGGCTGCCTCTGTGCTGAAGGAAGTTGGACAGATGGCCATGTTTTTTTAATAGATCACAACCATATCTAAAGCACGGCAGAGGATGAGAGAAACGGATAGCACTACCTCTCTTTCACTGGCTGCTGGATTCATTCATGGGGGCAAATGCTCCTCTAGCTATAGCCTTCATGAGTGTAGCGTTTCATTAAATAGACTCTAAAACTAATACAACATTCAGTGACTTCTCGCTGTGGATGACAAGTTAATTTGCTGTTTATGCCTGTGTATGTCACATTATATAGCAGTTACGAAGGTCTTCCGAATGGTGTGTGCGCCGTGAACTGTTTTTAATCTTACAAACCCTCCTTAGCCTTTTTGTGCCTGACTGAAAGTTACTCATAACAGGATGTTTAATGTATCGCAGAGAGAGAGGGAGGGAGGGAGGGAGAGAGAGCAAGAGAGGGAGATTATGTCTATGTGGTTGCACTATTTCTTGATGTATACGCCGTGTCAGGCAGCCATTGTCTCCTGGGTAAAGAATGATAGTTCAAATACCTACCATCTCTCCCTTGGTGCTCCAAATGCTCGCCTTTGAAGTTTTTATAATCCATCTGTCATCTTGGAGCGGGGAGGGCACATGTTCCGTACCGCTCAATTATAGAATTTTATTTTTTTGCCAGCCACATTGAGACAGAAAACGAATATGGACGGTGCAGTGAGAAAGAGGGAGATAAAAACGGCATTTTGCATTCTTCAATTCCTCACCAGTTAAATGGATAGTTCAACCCAAAAAGGAAAATTATTTCATCATTTACTCACCCTCATGCCGTTCCAAACCTGTATGACTTTCTTGTGTGAAACACAAAAGAAAATATTTTGAAGAATGTCTCTGTATATACACTACAGTTCAAAAGTTTGGGGTGAGTAAGATGGAATAAATTAATACTTTTATTCAGCAAGGATGGATTCAATTGATCAAAATTGACAGTAAACTCATTTATAATGTTTCGAAAGATTTCAAATAAATGTTGTTCTTTTGAACTTTCTGTTCATCAAAATCCTAAAACACTCATGGTTTCCACAAAAAATATTAGGCAGCACAGCTTTTAACATTGACAGAAATAAATGTTTCTTCAGCACCAAATCAGCATGATTTCTGAAGGATCATGTGACACTGAAGACTGGAGCAATGGCTGCTGAAAATGTAGCTTTCCATCACACAAATAAATTACATTTTATTATATTTTAAAATTGAAAACAGTTATTTTAAATTAATAATATTTTACAATATGTAAAATATAAACGTGTTTTACTGTATTGCTGATCAGACAAATGCATTGTTGGTTAGCATAAGAGACTTCTTTCAAAAACATTAAAAACAAATCTTAAAAGAAATCAAACACAAATGTTTGAATGGTATTATGTAGCCATTTAGCAAATGGCTGCAATATAACAAAGAGTGAAAAATTTAAGGGGGTCTGAATACTTTCCGTACCCACTGTATATATATATATATATATTTATTTATTTATTTATTTATTATTTATTTTTTTGTCCATACAGTGAAAGTCAGTGGGGCCCATAAATATAATCTTTTATGTTCCGCACAGGAAAGAAAGTCATTTAGAACAACATGAGGGTGAATTTTCATTTTTTTGGTGAACTATGCCTTTAACATTCAGTCTTGATTTCTCAATTCTTCTTGAGAACAAAGCATTTACAAACTGGTACACATGCACTCACTAGTTGTGGGGGTGAAGCCTGAAATGTGATCTACTGGTTAATGAATTTTACTGAATACTGTTTATAGGCTGAATTTGAGCACCATTTTCAAGAGGCTAAAAATGCAAAATAACATTTGATCAATTAATCAAACTTTTTAATTCCATTGAAATATTTGTTTAATTAATGTGAGAACACGTCAAGAAACAGAATAATAGAGAATAACATGCATGTGACTGGGATATCCCATGCAGTATGAAGCAGAGAGGCTGTTCGACACACATCCTAATGAAGTCTGTCGCAGTGCTTGGTGGTAAAATCATTTTTAATTAGAGAATGCGGCACAGGCATGCAGAGGTAAAACGCTATTTGGAGAACACAGGAAAGACTGATACATAAAACGAGAGATAGAGGGAGTCAACAAGAGGAACCGATTCAGTTTCTTAAAGAGCAGGAACAAAGAAAACAACAGCAGTTATAAATCAGATATCTGAAGCATTTTACCTTTAATATTTTCTCTTTACATCACTGTTAGATCTCTTTGAGTTTCGTGTTATCAGAAGTGAATAGCGAAACATGAAGAAGGAAAGAGAAAGATGAAAGATTGTGGTCGGTAACGATAAAAGGAAACCGTACATTCTTTTGTTGTCTTTGAATCATCAATATTTGGGGTATAATTGTTTTGTTGGCATTATATATCTTCATTTATGATGGAACAACACGTAGCCCTTTTTTCTGGCTAAATAAAAGCAGCACCCATCTGCCTCTAGACCGGCTCCAGCCTCCTGCTCATCGCAAAAATAATGCGCGTCCTAATGACTTCCACATATTTGGAAATCTCCCTTTTGAAATTGGTCTTGGCAGATTATTTGCAGGTACTTGAGTTGCATCTGTTTGCAATTTCGCAAATGTGGAAGACTTTAATATGGCACTCTTGCTTTGGAATGATAGGGGCTATTCTAATCCTAGGGTAGCACCGGCTGTCATCACAAAAAGACCTTCGCTTTTCTCTTTTATTCTCTCGGCGGAAGAAGAGAAGCGAAAGACCTGACGTCCAGGTCAAGGTTAAAGTGTTAAGAAGCACCCAGGTTCGAGTCGGAGTCGGTCCCACTGTTTTGGAAAGAGTGAGAGAGTTGTAAGAGAGGGGAGTAAGGACATTCAAGCCAGGCTGGAATCATTGTAACTTCAGTTCTTGTTAGTTCTACCATGTGGCAAGCAGCTGACCAGCCTAAGCCATTTGATTCTCTCGCTCACTCGCTCATACTTTTTTTTTTCTTTCAAATATAAACTCTACTATCTGTTCCACTTTCCCAGCCTGTGCTGCGCCTGAGATTTCTCTCCCTCCGTTTTTGTCTCGCTCTCTTATCCAGCAGATTGCAATTGTATAGGTGGTTACAATTACATTCATTACAGATTTCATCAGCGCTGTTTATTCAGTCTGACGAAAAATTAAAAGGCAAACTTTTAACTCCTTTTGTTTGCGAGGGGGAGAGGGGAAATGTATGCAGTGGCCCGGGTGTTGGAGTGCTTTTTCACTCTGTTCAATTCAAATGAGTTTACTAGGTATTGACTTCTAGTGCTGGGAGAGGCCACCCATCTTGTAGGCTGGGCGGTCTTCTCGGCGCTGCGCACTTTCTTAAATGATGCTAATCAGTCTGGCGGGGCCTGGCCTCTGTCCACCTTCAGTTTTTCTGTAATTCAGATGTGGTGAGAACCTGAAATTAAACATTGTGGTGAGAACCTCAAATTAAACATGTCTGCGTGTGCGCTGTGAATGGAAGTGTTGAGATGTGTGTTTTGGTGTGTGCGTCAGGGTCAAGGAAAACCAAATTAGCAGATAGGGGAAACTGCTGAAGCTCTGGCGTTCTCTTGGTCATGTTGAGGGTGAATGTCAACACGATTTAGCTGCTGCCCCATCTGCTGACTGGCTTTGACTTGCGGGTTTTTTCACGGGCATTGTACACGATTCAAGGTTTCTTCTTGTTTACGGTCCTTCAGATAAGTTTATAAGTTGAATCGTTTATTTGTGGCTGTCGTGTTGTGTCTATATGTGTGTGTGTGTATGTTGACAGCAGGGCGAACAGCTGACTCGACGGTGTAGCCGTTGCCCTTGTTTCGGCTTGGCTCTCGGTGGTGTGAAAAAGCTCGCTCTTTGAGGGCATTATATAGATTAATGGTTTGGGCCAAGGGCTCCTGGGAGGCCTAGCGTGAAGCCTTGGACTCGACTGGGATGGAAGGGGGAGCGGAGAGACTGGAGCCCCGGCCTGCTGAAAAGCAAACACAGGCTTCTGGTCTGGATCTGGAGGGATGGAGTCGGAGCGTCATCTGCTCCAAGCTGCTCATTATATCAGCACGACCCTCCTCTCCTCGCCAACAAAGACACTAAACACTCACCAACGCGCACACACACTTAGTCACTTGTCAATAACACAGTCCACTCGTATATTTACACATTTGGTACCCAAATTCCGCCAACACGTAAGCATCCTAACATACGTCACAGAAACACAGACATATGGATGCCCATTCCCACCTCATAGTAAAAAATCTAACAGTAGTTGTGACTTTATTTCTCACAATTGTCAGATGTAAAGTCGCAATTATAAGAAAAGAAGTCTCAGAATTAAGGCTATATCTCATCATTTGGACTTTATATATCACATTACGTTATTACGTTCTGCCTCACAACTGTGACTTTATTTGTCATAAATGTGACTTTATTTATTTTTTTAATAATTGTAACTATATTTCACAATTATAACTATTTCTTGTAATTGTGACTTTAAAACACAAGTGGGCCCACCGGTGGGCCAGTGACAGTTAACAGGTTAAATGTCACAATTGTAACAACTGCTCATAATTGTGACTTCATATCTCACAAGTGTGACTTTATAACTCACAATTTCGATTTTATTCACCGGATCTTGACTTTATATCTCACAGTTGTTACTTTATTTTTCATAATTGACTTTATATTTTGCAAATGTAATTATTTCTCATAATTGTGACTGTATATCTAACAGTTTTTATGGTCACACTTTTAAGGTCCAAACCATTAACTACAACTTTCGCCTCGATAAACTTCTTATATGTTTAGGTATTGGGTAGGATTAGGGATGTAGAATATGGTCATGCAGAATATGTGCTTTATAAGTACTAATAAACAGCCAATATGTTATCCATAGGCATGCTACTAAGCAACTAATTAATAACGATAATTGGTTCCTATTCTAAAGTGTTAAAATTTTTACTTTATTTCTAGTTATTGTGAATTTATATCACATATTTGTAGATATTTCTCAGTATTGTGAATTTATTTCTTATCTTAAAATGGTCACAATTACCTTTTTATTTTTTTACTCTGGTGGAGAAACGGGCTTCTATACATTACGCAGCCTTTCATTTACCAAGCAAGCGATTCTCTGTCTCCACCTGCTTGGAGAATAGGAGACTCTGCTAGTAATATCCAGGACAAATACCAGTCAAGAGTAGGTGTGAGTATTAAATATATGTTGTATTTATTATGTGTTTTGTATAATATAATGTATTTATTATTATCATCATCATTATCATTATTATTTTCCTAGAGAAGGTCAAAGCTCTGTCTCCCATGTGTGAGAAATGAGAATGCAATAAATGAGAATCCTATTACACACACGCACACACATACACACGCTGCGGGTGAGGGCCAAGGCCTATTTTTTCTCAAGGCCTGGTGGACAAACAACAAGCATGTGTTAAAGAAAGGTGAAATAAAACTCCAGAGGACGTAAACAGCACATTAACTCACAACAGGTTCTTTGTTGTCTTGGCGCTAATGACTGTGTTAAAGACTGATATTTCATAACTTTACTTGTCATAAGGACAATAGCTTAGCTTTCTGTGTGTGTGTTTTTTTTTCTTTGCAGATTTGAGCACATTCCAGATAAGATTATGTTTGCGAGCGTGCAAGCGCACCTGCATAAAGCAGAGAGTGAGCGAAAGAAACAAACTAAGAAACTTGGTATGTTGGAATCTGCGAATGTTATCCATTCGCCATTTAATGTAAATATGTGCTCTGTTGTCGGAGCATGATCGTGTGCGTGTGCAAGACGTGTGTATGTTTGCGGTTATGTCTGTGCGTTGCTAAAGTGGGGAGCTTAAATAACCTACTTCTGTCTTGACAACAGCATCAGTTGTAGAGGTGCACATATGCAGAAAGCTATTTGGAAAGGCATCCTCTTGCCTGTCAGCTTTTATTATGCGGGAAGGTGTCATGTTTGTAACGAAGCTGAGTGCAGATGGCAGAGTGGAAGAAATGGATCACTAATTTTAACAATGATTAATGAACAGAGATGGAAAATGAATTACGCTCCACTATTGGAGGGAGGAATATTCTCTCTGAAAATGTTAACTTCGGCTGCCAGCCGGAGAGAGCGAGAGAGAGAAAGAGAGAGAGAGAGAGAGAGAGAGAGAGAGAGAGAGATAGTGATGAAGAGGGGGTGGGAGAGGGGATCTGTTTTTTCCTCATATCCTTTGTAAAGTCAACACTTCACTGGTTTCGCTATTACTTTTACCATTTTGCCGCTCTGACAGACAGTGTTGTTCCATGATCTCTCTGTTGAGTCCTTTAAAAATGGTCCTTTAACAGGTAAATATTGTGACTAGGTAACTGAGAGCATAATTTCTTTTAATTCTCAGGAGTCTTCTCTTCATTTACTGGAGACTGTGGCAGGTAGCGCACATGCTCTGACATGTTTTGCGGGCGATCCAAGTTCGAATTTGGCTCCAAATTCCACTTTTCTCCCTTTCATTTCCTGTGGCTTTTATACTATCCAGTGTAATGGAAAGAAAAAGAAAACATATTCTAAAATTAAGAAAATGCTTGATTCAAAGAGCTGTAAAATGTATAGATGGCAGGTGAAAATCTATGTTAATAATATGTTTAAGCTCTAAGCAGTGCAGTTTGAGGAATTTTTGGCATCCCACAATAAGTTTTAATAAAACAAAACTGTAGGATATCATTGTCAGTCATCAATCATCTGTGCATGATATTATGGAGGAACGCATTTTGGAGAATCTTCTTAAAATTTCATAGGAAAAAAAACAAAAACAATATAATAAGCATGCAAACACAGTCTGGTTTCATGGTTTCATCTCAGGTGGGCGTTTATTTATTTATTGATTGATTTATTTATTTTTTAAGTTTAGACATAATAGATATATCTGCGGTGTTTTGAATTTAATTAAGCTCCTAATGGGAAATACCTTTAGGAAAAGAAAAAAAAAAGACACATCAACTACTACTTCTGGAAACAATATGTTTGTGTGTGTGTGCTAAAGAGCTCTCAGGTTACCCAGCATATGCTGAGTACTCAGAAAACATACACAATGCCTTTGGTGAACAAGGTAGAGAAAAAGCTCCTGGGATCCAATTTAGAATGTGACTTAAGGCAAGCATGCCTTTGAGTATGTGAATGTGTGTGTGCGTGTGTGTGTGTGTGTGTGTGTGACTGTGTATCTGTTTGCGTGTGTGTGTGTGTATACATGTGAGCGAGTGTGTTCATCTTGGCACTCTATTGAAATACTACAGGGTGATTAGAATTCCCCTTGCTGGCTCTGGGGGTGGCCCGCTTTGAGCCCCACATCTGTGCCCCTGCCCTCTCACTGCTGCCCTCTCTCTCTATCCCCCTCTCCTTCTCTCTCTGGGAGGCCTGTATTCTCAGGGTTCTGTGCTACTTTAAAGGGAGGTCAGGTTATGTAGTTCACAGAGTTTATGCCGTCCAGATTATTTATTTAGCGCTGAGCAGGAGTCTTTCAAAGCAGGATTGGGTAACGCTTGAGACTTTGTAAATTTATTTCAGATTTTACCGTTCCCTTTTTTTTTTTGGGGGGGGGGTCGTTCTGTACTAGCCTACATACATGTCTGTTATGGTTACAAAAATAAAAAGGCCAAATAAATGGAGTCATTCCATGCAAGTGTGTTTAGCATGTGGGTGCTTTTATTGAATATGCATTCAATCATATGGGGTCTTACAGTGAGGAATCTGTGAAGCAGGATTTAAATAGAAATAAGCGGATTCCTAATCATTTCAGGTTTTGTGGCACTTTCAGTGCATGTTTAAGGTGCAGTATCTGTTACAGTGTGATGTAGGATTTGCAAAGAGGCTAGTATTGAAGGATGGGGCAGTTAAAAGCTATATTGAATTTGTAGCTTGTGTCTTGTCGAAGAAAGGCACTGTTACTCATTTCATGGGAAAGGGGCTTTCTTAAAGTTGTTGCAGCTCACAACAGCCTGTTCAATTTGAAGGGTCTAAGAGAAAGTAGAAATGGTTGTGAAGTTGTGACACAGATATTTGACTTTTTTTTTCTTTTTCCTGATTAGGTATATGTATACATATACAATTTATATCTATATATATTTATATAAAACTGGATTTGTGATCACACAAGAAATTCTGTCTGTTTGCTTTGCTTTGAGGAAAACCAAAAAAAGCATCAATGACACTGATGACAGAGACACAGATGCTGATGATGCGGATGAGGGAAGAAAAGAGGGTTTTGTTCTCAGGAAAGTGGCACCTTGGACAGGAATCATATTTTACCCCATCATCAAAGTGGCCTCCTCTCCTGCACCACATACAGAGCTCATGGTCTGTCTCAGGACGTGTCTTTATTGCACCTGAACCAGTGTGGAGCAACATTATAGGCTTCAGTTACACACAACTGATCCCTAAATGAAACCCAAACGCTCATCCTGCTTTAAAGGCAGTGCTGCAAAGAGTAGCAGTTTATTAGAAAAAGCAACCGATTATCAGTTTTTTTTTCACTTTTTGCAGCTGCCACATTTTAGCTGTGCGAATATGGCGCGACTTTCTGAAGTTGTAATTACAGGTAAATCAAATGCATGGTTGCTGAATCTCTTGCATGGGCTGAGTTTGTTTACAGGCGCTTGTCTACCCCCTCGCGTGAACCTGTCTGTGTTCTTCCTGTGCCGCCTCCCTCGTATGCCCGGCTGCAGGTACGACTGCTTGGCACGGAGATTGATGGCGCCAAAAGAGGAGGATATTAAAGATGTCTGTCACGCTCCCCTCCTCAGCGAAACAAGTGGATGTGAACTTTTCAGCCGCGCGCTGTCACCTCGCCTAATCAGGATGTGAAATCTGTATCCAAGCATAGTCATTTAACTTTTACCACTTCCTCCCCCCTCCTGCTGGAGAGAAGACAGTAAAGACAAAAAGAAAGAGAGAGAAAAGCATAAAGTGACAAAAAGAAGAAGAAAAAAAGCAGCAAAAAGAACAATCATGCTGGAAGTAATGATATTTTCCAAATAAACGCCCGCCTGTCAGAAGCAGGAGACATATTCACTTCCCCAATGTAGCTCAAGGAGACAATTAGCAAACAGAGGTGACACGGTAAACAGGTGCAGCCATTATTCCGGGAGCTGCTGGCGATATATCCCCATCTCCCAGACTGATGAGGGATCATGTGACAGGAGGGGTGAATTATCTGTCTGTATCAGGGCTCGACTGATTGGGTCTGCCTGCCGTTTTACTCGAACATCTTCTGTCCTCCGAAAAAAGAGAAGAGATGAAAAGGGATGATGGCTCCACAACAAGCTCACAGGGTGGGATGTAGCGCTCCTACACTTCTCAGTTTTACATCCGTCTCGCTGCGCTGCTTCTCACGTATTCTTTGTTTTCTGCTTTCTTCTTGTCCCGGACTCCTCCTGTCCCGATGCTCGCATCTTTCTTTTCTCAGTTTTCACTTTCCTGCAGTGAACGAAGCTTTGTCTTAATCCGCAATAGGTCATCGTCCTGTGCACAAGGTCAGAGCGGTTTGTAGGAATTGATTGCTTGGTGCTAAAGTACTAATCAATGAGAACCTTTTTCTAGAAGCTTGAAAATGCGAAACATTTTTATTAAAATATGGAGAGAAACGTCGGTAAAGGAAGGTGATGTGTAATGGTAGGCCGTGGATAATGATGTTGACCAAAAATCGATGTCTAAACCACTTTTTCAGCCTTTTTTGATTTAATGCTCTTTTTTGAAGGTGTGTTTGTTTTGCATCTTTTTTTTTTTTTGAAAGCCACTTAAATGCAAACCCCGCCTCACAGCTGATTTCATTGGTCAACTCAATCACACAGCCAAAAGTTCAGACTTCAGTTCAGACTCCAAACCCTACAAACAATAACGTTAAGGTTGCATTATAAAAAATAAGAATGAAGCTGTAAATAAAGATTATTGGAATATGTTTTATAAGATTTTTTTTTTTTCAGTCTTCCTACTTCAAAATATTGTTTTCGATTTAATGAGTTACTTGCCATTTCTTTGTGAACTTTACTAGCAATTTCTGAATGAAAATTGTTTAAAACTAAATCCTACACCATTTTTGTCATTGTGGGGTTTTGGGTAAGGTTTAGAAGTTAGTTTTAGTTTATGACATGATCAATGAAATTCCTTGCACTTAACTGAAAAAAAAAAAATAAATCAACGATATCTGTTTTAGCACCACTATTACTAGAATATTACACTAGTCTATTACACTAGAATTCTGTTGCTAAGGCTACTGTCAAACCACTGACTTTTCCTCTAATCTGAACTCTATATGACTCGCGGCAGCCATACGGGATCCATCATAAACATGTGCCGTCCAAAGCAATTCTGTAAATATGTACGCTCATAACTAAAACTCCTACACGACAGGCTCGGCTTCAGAGAGGAACATGTACCATACAACCGCGTACCGGTGTCAGGCACTGCTCACTGTCTGTCATTTTTCTCGATATCCAGAGGACAAAATCAAACACGCAGAACAAAGTGAGAAACAAAACACAGACTTCTGTGGAGCCCCCGAAGACGCTTTGCGTGTCATATAGCTTCCGCCTACAAACCCCTTCGCTCTTGAGTTTAATCTGTAATATAGGCCGACATTATCCATCAAACCTTCATCTCTCTCATGAAGCATCCTAAAAATCGTCCGTTTTTTCACCATCCGATGATTGACATGGCACATAGGCGCTCTGTCTCTGACAGTTTATGCAGCATTAGTTGGAGTGGCAGCCGTCTTGCTAGGAGTTAATGATAATAATTATTTAGCATTTTTTATTGCAGGATAATTATTTAAGAGGTTCATGTAGTCAGCAGTGTAATCAGTAAAGAGCGATTACAGAAAATCCACAGGCAAGCAGATGGTAGCTGTTGTGTTTTTTTTTTTCTCTTTCTCTTCCACACTCATATTAAACTAGCAGGCATTATACCAGCTTTGGCAAGAGGACAATGGAAAGGGCAAATGATAAAATTAAAATCTCTTCACCATCTAAAAGAAAAAAATATATATAATCAGTGGCATAATTAGGACTTTTTGGTCCTGGGTGCCAACACTGGCCAATCAACCCGGCCCTATGTAACAGCAAAAAGTCCTTCAGAAACAAAGAGATATAGTTAAACAGAAATGCCTGACCCCGTTACTTTGTCTAATAGTAGAGAATGTATCGCTTTTGGTGTTTGCACGCAATCAAAACTAGCAAGGTCAGGACTTCTTTTTTTTTAATCCCACTTTTTACAGTGCATTCCCACTGTACCGCTTTCTGGGCTAGCTGTTCAGTGTTTTATTAATTTTTAAAAAATAATTAATTTATTTACTCTACTCGACAAGCAAAAGCAAAAGCTCTCTCTCTTTCCAGGGTCGGAGTGATCGGTACACAGAGGCTGCTGCCCTACATTCCTGACTAATTGTATAATTGGAAAAAGCTCTCCAAATGAGCGGCCCCCTTTCGTAAGTGCAATCTTCCCAGTGCTTTCCCCATCAAAGCAAATCACAAAAGAGCATTTTGGGAATAATAATCATTTCAAAAAGCATCCATTATTAATCCAAAATAGTAGAACATCACCAGAGCCATTGCAAAAATGCCACCTCTAGTGCCACCACACGCATGCAACGCTGGCTGTCGGAGTTACGAAATACTAAAACAACATGTAAAATGGATGATGCTGATATTCGCTTTTTCAACTCCGATGGGCCTTGATCTTCTACTCAAGACGGTCTTTGCTGTTCCTCCTCTTTGACGTTCAAAGAGCTACCTGAGAGCTGTCTGCACGCTCATATTTTACAGTTATGCCTGTGCTCATAGATGGATTGGATTTTTAGATTTATGGGCCCTCGCACGCACTCCGTCATTCGTTACTGCGATGGCAGCGAGACGGTGGGATGATTTCTGAGGTTGACGGTGTCGCAAAGTGCAGTTAAAACGAATCTGTTAATTAACCCTATTGATCAGTCAAAAAAATAGAGGCAAATGTGATTTGCATACAGCAGGCACGATCAATGCTTTAACTGATTTTTCATCTCCCTTTTTTTCTCCAAATCTGATTTCCTCTGTTTTCAAAGTGAGAGAAAGGGAGTCGGGCCTAATGCCCATCGATCCGCCATTGCATAGACACGAATACAAAGCATTTTATTATGCAGCGAAGGGTAGGAACATATTGGGAAAGCTTTGACTTCAAAGTTCAATACGTCGCGTTAGGAACCATCTTTCTTTCTTTCTTCATCTCTTTTCTCCGGAGCCGATGGCCATGACTCCCGCCGTTCGTCGTGCGCACTGTTCATGTTGTTTCTTTAAAACAACGATAATTAAAATGTAGTCACAGTTTTGCTCTGTGAATATTGTACTTGTGCATTAAATACTACTCTAATTGTTAGCTGAGTGGAACACGTAATATTAATAAGGTGATATTTCTTCAGGCAAAACAAAATCTGTTCCCTTTTTTCTGATTGAGTCGCAAACAACAACAAGCAACACGACGGAGTCTAAAAAAAGGGTGGGGGGAAACAATAGGTGTTAAAAAAGCAATATGCTGCGTTTTCTCAAGAGCATCTTATTATAGCGTATTGATTTATAAGGCTTTAAATGCGATCCGCCGCGCAACAGTCAAGGGCAGAAAGAGAGGAAGAAAACGGAAAGGAGGGAGAGAGAAAGAGGAAGAAAGAGATGGCTACGCAGGGGCTTAGTGGCAGCCGTTGGGTGCTGGAGAATGCCCTGCGCTGAATAGTTTTGGAACACAAAAGGGTAATTGTTTTAGCCCAGATGTTGCTTTCGCACAACAAGCAGGATACAATGTTCCTACTGAGCTGATGAGCCCAATCAGTAGAATGATTAAAAATTGATTTTGTCCCTGTAATTACAGTATGTAAACTACTTAGCCAGGATTGCAAAGGAAGTGATTTTCTAATTACGTATATACTCTGGTGTCTAATGATTGGTTTTTTGAAGTAATGAAGAGAGGGTCCTAACGACTCCTCTGTGTTCTGTTGGTTAAGGGGAAAAAGTGGGAGAGAGAGCGAGGAAGAGAGAGATGGGGACCATCGTTAGGGCAAAGGCAGCATGCAGACAAAGAGCTCAAATTGAATTTTCGCCACGGTAAAAGGCGAAGGGATTGTGTTTGTTAACATGCGAGCCGAACGCTAATGGTGGCCGTGACTTGTGTGGGGTCACCGGTCCGACAATCTGGACTCTCCAATTAAATCCCACTGGAGTCATCATTACAACCAACACAAACACACACACACACACACACACACACACACACACACACACGCATCATCATGTTTTTGACTTTCAAATTTGAATATAATTATTGGACTTCAGAATTACATACTGTACTTGTTTCTTGTTTAGGTGACCAACAGCTTATGAAATGAAATAATAGGGCTCTGTGGTCAGCTGTCGAAAAACAAAACCACCATACTGAAACACTGAAGCTATTCTTTTTTTTGGATGATAAAGAAAAGGTTTTTGTTACAGTTTTAACTTTGATGCTTTTATTTTTTATTTATTTTTTTATTTATTTTATTAATTTATCCTCTCAAAAGCTACTGCTTAAAAACAATATGCTTCAAGATCCTTGCAAGTCTTTGTTTTCCAAGGAGGTCACTGGATGTGAAACCCATAAAGCACATATTTGGGCGGTTGAAAACAATTTCAGCCCTGCTTTTAAATTCTTTAGCAACAGATTAGAGTAATCTGATAACATTTGGCATTCTCCGGAGTGAACAGGACGGAAAAAAGAAAACAAACAAACAAATTCCACACAATCGGAAGCGACGCTCACGCAGCTTTGCATTGTGGGTGGATTTTGGGGGTGACACAAATCCAGATTCATTATGACGAACAAAAAAACTTTGAGGAAAATAAAGCGAAGAGTGACGGAGACAAAGAGAGAGAATCGCTCGAGCTTTGAAATGCTGCCAGTATCAAACTGTACTTTTCAGACACAGTTGATTGGGAGAGAAGCCGATAGCGTGGTGCAGTCTGGCCCCTTTAATAATTCATTTAGTTAGGCTATGATCTATCATTTTGTACCTTTTGACATGCGATATTGAAATTTAATATTGCATCAATACAAATGATGTATTGCCAGTCGGCGCGGGGGATGTGGATGGGAAAGCGATCTTTGGATGTCTTTCGCTTTCCCTCCTTCTCTTTTCAAAGCTAGATTGTACTTGAACACAAAGGCAGATGTTCAGTAAAGAAAGCCTCTCTTCCACAACTTTGATGTGTATGTTTAAAAAAATGACTTCTTTAAAGACTCGCGGAGCACTCTCTGTCTTCGGTGGGGGTGCGGGAGTATTTTGTGCGTGCGGTGAAAGTAAAGATGATGGCACCGATGCTCAGAGGAAGAAAGCAGACTATTAAAGAAGATTATATCTTAATTTCACCATTTTAGGAGCATTAAACAGTGTGACTGTATCATTATATGAAATTATATACACCACTGTTCAAAGGTGTGGGGTTGTTAGGATATGTGTGTGTGTGTATGTACACACA
>NW_015544194.1:2098266-2099547 GCF_001515605.1 Sinocyclocheilus anshuiensis | reverse complement strand
ATTTTGAAAGAAGTCTTATGCTCATCAAGGTTGCATTTGTTTAATCAAAAATACAATAAAATGTAATTTTGTGAAATATTTTTAAAATTTAAAACTATTTGTATTATAATGCATTTTAACATTTTAAATGTAATGTATTCCTATGATGGCAAAGCTGAATTTTCAGCAGCCATTACTCCAGTCTTCAGTGTTACTTGATCCTTTAGAAATCAGTCGAATATGCTGATTTGGTGCTCAAGAACATTTCTTATTATTATCAATGTTGAAAACAGTTGTGCTGTTTATGTATGTGGAAACAGTAATGCATTTCATTCAGACTTTTTAATAAAATAAAATAAAAAAGAAATAAAATTAAAATAAAAAATAAAAAAATATTACTGTCCACAAACTTTTGAATGGCAGTGTAGAGATGCCATGATTCGCAGCATACATCTTCACACCAACATTTTTGTTGTCATCTTCTCAGGAAGTGTATTTTGGGCCAAAGCCCCTTTCGTTTTTCAGTTAAAGCTGTCTTTATGAGCTGTGATTTCTGACACTTGTTCCTTAGGCACTGCGAGCTAGTGCTAATGATATCCGATGAGTCTCTCCCATGCTCCACCCCGCCACTGTCATTAACACATGGCTTGCCTCCAGTTTACTCTCGTACAATGGCAACAAGAGTCGGATGTCAATTAGACTTTCTTGGGGTAAACACTGCAGGTGAAGACACATAGGTGACATGACGTATAAGCAGATATATTAATAAGATTTTTAGCATAATGTTTAAAATCAAGATAAAATATGTTCTGTTGAAGCCTTTGTATGGGATATAGTGCGTTGATTGATTTGTGTTGAGGAATAAGGGCTCACCTGTAGGAGCTTCTGTCTGTCTGCCTGTATACATCTGTAGGAAAAAGGTCTGAGTGCCAAATTCTTAGATCGTACCTCTAGTAGTAATCATGTTGGATTCATACATTTTGAAAAAAAACATTTTTACTATTGTTTCTATTGCAAAAGTTTGGATTTACAAATGTCAAGAGGTGTAACTATCAATTAAAGTGAAACATATTCTCTTTCTTCTTTTAATGAACTTGTGAGGATGTTAATTATTTATTGTATAAACTTTTTTTGCCTTTTCATAAATAAATACACACACACACACACACACACAAACACACACACGCACATACAGGTGCATCTCAATAAATTAGAATGTCATGGACAAGTTCATTTATTTCAGTAATTCAACTCAAATTGTGAAACTCGTGTATTAAATAAATTCAATGCACACAGACTGAA
>NW_015544194.1:2093504-2098178 GCF_001515605.1 Sinocyclocheilus anshuiensis | reverse complement strand
TCAGGGCTTTTCAGAGATACTAAATGTTTGGATGTTTCACTATGACCACTCCCTCTCCTTGGTCTTCAAATATGTCTTGATATTAATTTAATGACACTCTTATGAAAATATGATAATATTTTGTAATTATCATTTCAATCTGACAAATTTTTAAACTGTGTGTCATAAATCAACATATAAGGAAAATGTTATGGAATTTCAAATCAAAATATGACATTCTGTTACGAAACAGGAGGTTGATTTCATACATGTCCTCATATGAGGACACCAGGATTAAAGCATGTTTATTACGCATTTTGGGAGACACAACAAATTAATAGGAAAATTTATTATATTTCAATATTCCTATGAAATATATATTATTATGAAAATCTTGTAAATTATTACTCCCATTATTGCACTTCTTTTTTCATTACATGTTGCCCCAAAAACACATTAATATGCAAATTAGATTTAGTTTATAGATACATTATATATAATGAGAAAACCTGTTTATGGCCATTTTACACACATTTTGCATAAAGAAAAATTGTATATCAAATCATTCTGTTATAACATAGTTGATAATTATCTTTATACAACGTTTGGTAAAAATATTCCTGAAAACTAAAAATGTATTGGTGATTAAAAAAAAATCTAATTTGTTTTTGCCTATGCATGTTCATTCATGTCTTTTTATTTATTTATTTTTAAATTGAGTCCTGATGTCCGCTACCAAGGACGTAGCATAACTTATGAATGAAATATAATTTTTCCAATTTAAAAAACATTTTTTTTTTACATTTTTTTTAATGCTCTAAACAATGTAATGACATGAAAAAAAAAAATGTTTTCCCTAAAATGTTTTGCCAGGTCTTAAGAGGTTAAAGAGGTTTCCAGCGTTTAGTAAACTGTGGACTAGCTTTGGCTTTTCCTGTTGAGCAACGCATCAAAGCAGTCAATCCAACACAGTCAAGAATAACTTAAAGAGGTTGCCACCGTTTAGTAAACTGTGGACTAGCTTTGGCTCTTCCTACTGACTTGAATGGTGATGCTTCCCGTTTGTCAGTTGATGGCCTTTCATTTTTAACCAGAAATGTGCACGCTGCTTTTCTGATGTTCACTGAAGTTTTCCGTGTCTTTTTCCCGTGTCACTTGAAATGTTTCCGTTTTGAATCGTTGTTACCAAAGGCGAAAAAATAAGCGATCAGTTGTGGAACTATATTCTGTCATAAATCGTATACCTTTCATTGCTGAACTTTCTACCATCCGTTACTGGAAATGAAATGAAATTACTGGTTGATATGTTACGATCTCAATAAAGATTACACACGCTTTTGGTCCGTGAATTAGATCTCACTCGGGATGCGCGCTGTCTGGGAAGGTTTGGCCAGGACCGGTTCCAGAATTAAATCAACATATTTTATGTTCCGTCCATTGCCAATCACTGCTATTTCGAGAGTGAATCCCGCATAAATATGCGGATGTCATTCCCGAAGCTTTGCAGGGTGTAGCCTGTGTCTGAAAAATGAAAGTTTCATACAAATTCTGAATGGATTATACCCTAGAAAGTGTGCAAAGCGCGCTCCCTTTATCACTAAAAAGTGTCACTCATCTTCGTTCATCGTGATCTTACAAGGTTCCGTTATAATCAATGAAGCTCTCTAAACTGCACAATTAATCTCTTATTTACATCGCGTCTGCACTTAGTCATGAGATGATTCACGAGCATGCAAAACTGCACTTAAAAACTGTGGCGCTTTCAGCGGTGAGTGAATTCTGACAAAAAGTTTCTGATTGGCCATTGCGTTTAAGAAATCAACAGATATGTCTGTGATTGGTTACATTGCTCAACACTGCAAAACACGTTGAGGGTATTTAGCGATTGGCTAAGCGCTCCAATTGTAGCAGGGCCGACATCGGGGATCCCATGACTAACAATTTGTATGTATATACATACATACATAAAAACAATAAAGATCCCTGGACAGTTATATTCGACATTTTTACAAGCCCCACTTAGAAGTACTGTAATTTATATGCTATAGTAAATATGAAAATTTAGATTGAAGTCATTGTCTTTTTAAATTAGATTTCTATGTGTTTTTGAATAAATAGATCTGGTCAAAAAAAAAAATCGACATGTCATTGACCCATATGTCTACTGCATGTGTATTTGCATGCAAGCGTGTTCTCTGTCATCACTTTGATGGACTTTTGCGACACTTCATATTAGAAATCTGAGGCAGCAAATAAAGATTGATTTGGACGAAAAAACAAAAAAATGCATATGATATCTCAACATATATTATGATTTACTAGTACGTGACATGTTTGGGCACATATGCATACACATAATCAACTGTCCCCACGTATTCATGGGGGGCTGGCGTGTTATTAAAGCCATATGACATAATTGCATTTGATGTGGAATAAGCCGGGATTCGGTGTCTCTCCCATGTGAGGATGGCAGGAGTGATGGACGAGCACATTAGCAGCAGGGACAACATTAGATTTGCTCAAAATTATTGATCTTTTGTTTGCCAGCCAAGTCGGCAATAAATAACCGAATAACAGAGACGCGACTCATTATCGTCGTGCCAACTGACAGACCTCTATCAAAACTACTCTCGTGCCTCCTGCCCCCTCTCTCGCTCTCATCCGCCGCTCGCTTTCTCTCAGAGTCACGCTGATATTAATCTGCTTTTAATTCCTATACTTTTATAGCTCGTGCTTTAACTTTAGGCCTCGCTGTCACTATCTGATTCCCTTAAATTTTTAATCCAGACGTGATAACCTGTATTATTTCGTATTTTATACACCCGCATTCGGAGGCTCTCTGTTTTATTCCCACCTTCTTAGTGGAAAAAATCCTTTTATCACACAATGGGTAATTTATATCCATTACCAACGTTTTCAATCCTTTTCAGGGCTGCTGTCAGTGCCTTTGGCACCCTCATGATTAATGTGATCTAATAATAGTGTGCCATTATATTTCCTTTAGTAAAACATGTACCAACATCCTATTCAGCCCCAACCAAATTCATTGCCTCTTAGAATGGTTCTCGCCCTGCTTGAGCTGAAAGACAAGATTGCTATTTTTGCACAGGGGATGATTGTGGAGAGATTCAGGATACCATGGGCTCGTGTCTAGCATCATTTGAGGAAAGAGATGATGTGATTGTGTGCGTGTGATGGGAGTGATGTACCGTACCGGCGAGTTAGTGTTCAACAGGTTATGTTTCTCGGTGCTATACTTGTAGAAAAGCACGAGTATGTTCAGAAGAATCATTCTTAAGCCCTCTCTCGTTCTCTCTATCAGTCAATACATTCATGAATACATCAATTTTTTAGCAACATCTTTAAAGGAGTACTGGTATGTGTTATATCTAGTCTGTGCTGTAATGGTAACGTGTGTGTCTGTTATGGTTTTGTTTATTACCCGTGTGGCTTGTGGTGAGGACCGGCTTGCGGAGGGTCCCACCGCTGTGTGAAATTGACATCAGATGGTCATGATGACTGGAACAATATCACATCCAGTCTTCATTTAGCAAGGGACAGTCAACCCCTAAGACTACACTGTGACCCCACACACCGAGCACCATCCACAGCTGTCACCGCTTCCCTTTTAACAGTACCATCTCCCTCTCTACTACTTAGAACTAGCTTTTACGTCTGTTGCCAAGCTCTGCTAAATTGTTTCTTGCTGTGTTGTGAAAGAAATATAAAATCACCTTTACTATCTTCACTTAAAAAAAAAAAATCATATGTTTTTATTAAAATGTGTTAACTTTTAATTCCATTTAATTTTTTAAAAGTACTTAATGTAAAAGAAATTACTTTATTGTTTGTTTCACTCCCTCCAAACCAATCAAATTCTGCTAAATAACATCAAGTTCCGCCTCTGCTTTATATTATTTCCAGCTGAATATTCTGTTTCACACAGAAATGCATACTATTACAGAAGATAAATGCATTGTGTACACTGGAAAAAATTGTAAATAAAACAAATATAACTGTAATATGTTTTACAAGAAAACAATATTTCAGCCTTTCTGCTTCAAAATTTCACGTTTATTTCATTACTAAGGGTTTCTGAGCAAAAATAGTTTGTCAATTCTACACCAATTTTTTTCACTTTATGATATGCAATGCATATTTACATATGTACATACATGCATACATAAGTAAATAAATAAACAGTGAAATCAAACAGTATTATATATAATTGTATGAGTACTGAGAGAGCTGAGGTCCTTTAAGGTGAATAAGAGTTGTGATTCCTGTGGTTTGAGCTTCATCAACGGAAAACAAATGACAGATAAACAGAGATATATGATGGGGAATCTGTCATATATTTTAATGTGAAACATTCTGTATGTTTTCCTTTAGTACTTTTATTTTTATTAATTCAAAGGGATTATGGAACGGAGGAAGGCAATAAGAAAAGAAGAACATTTGTTTTGGCCAGGCCGATGCTCCATAAGCTTTCATCAGTTCAAATTATCAGTACGATTTATTATTTCGTCCGATCCAAATTACAAAGCAAAGAGAAAGCATAGGCTGCATGAACAGAGAGAAGGAGAGATTTCATGACCGTGTACTTCTCAGTCGGGTCAGCAGAGAGTGTGTGTGTGTGTGGTGGGGGGCTGGTGGTGGTTAAACAGGTGAGTCATCTTCTCCTTCTTCCCCCCG
>NW_015544194.1:2066594-2093449 GCF_001515605.1 Sinocyclocheilus anshuiensis | reverse complement strand
GGCACCCCCGCCTGGCTGTAATTCCCATGATGCAAGCCGTATGGGGTGATGATGATGACCATAATGATGAAGATGATTATGATGACTACCCACTTTGTGGCTTTATATCATCTGTCCCCATACATGTGGATGAGTGCAGAAGCTAATTCCCCTTTAATCTCCTAAATGTTACGCCATAGTGGAGACGCTCATAGCAACAGCTCTTTAAATAACACGTTACAGGACAGGCCGGTCACGCCATATTCATAGAGAAGAAAAAAAGTGCAAAAATGTTATCTTTAGGTGTACAACAGCTTGTCACTGGGGCAGTACTCTTAAAGAGATAGTCCACACAAAAATGAAAATACTGTCATCATTTACACCCCCTAATGTCAGTCAAAATTTGTATGCATTTCTTTCTTCTGTGGAACACTAAAGATATTTTGAAGGATGTTGGTAACCAGTTTTGGTGTCCCATTGACTTCCATAGTAAGGACAAAAAATGGTGACAGGATTTTCATTTTTGTGCCTTAATTACCCCTGAAGGTTCCACAGTAGTACCTTAAGGACACATATTAGGGTACTAATATACACCTTTTAGGGATAGATAAGAAACAAAGTTGTCCCTTTGAGGGTCCTGCCCAAGTTGGACCACTACTTTTTTTTTGCAGAACCAAAAAATGTGGCCTGAATACAGTGAATTAGGAAGCAGCTATACCTGGGAAGCTCGGGGCGAGGTGGTCACTATGGGAGGACTTGAGCGGGCGGGTTAGCTCACCTAAAAGCTATTTCTAATGGAGCCGGTGGAAAGGCCCATGCAGGCGAGTGGCAATATGGTGTGAATATGTGGCGCTCATCTGTTGATGGCACATTTTAAAAACAAATGATTAAATAAATAAATTTTAAAAGCTGCTGCCATGATTTATATCTATTTATATTAAAGTCAAGATTGCCTGCGAGCTTGAAACCTAAATGCAGTGGTGCAAAGCCATTTTCTCTATGCTCTTTCACACTCTTTCTCTTTTTGCCTCTTGCCAAAATCAGAAGGATGACATTGAAATAAATATGTCATAATTCTGAGCAGAGTGGGAAGATACGCAGAGTATGTCTATGCACGTGTGTGTGAGAGAGCGAAGAGTCCTTTGGTTATGAACTCCTGCATTGTAGTACTGTAAGGGTTTGAATAATTGAGAGCGCACATTATTTTGAAATGCCATTGTCTCTCAATTGTTACGTCAGTGGTTCTGATATAGAGGGCATCGGGAGCCTTGGGAAATTTGAAGGGTTGATGCAAACCGGGCCGCCAGCACCTTTGACACGAGAGGTGGGATTTTGTCACAGAGGTGGCGTTGATGCAGACAAGTCCATCTTGTATGTGCGTCTCGTGGCCTCATATGACCAGAACCATTGAGGAAGACGTGAAACACAAACCTGACATATTTTATTCATACTTCAAAAGTGTCCTGGTCTCCATGAGTGCTAGCCACAGATCAATCTCAGGGATTGCACAAGGCAGTCAGTGGGTAGAGAGGGAGGCGTTATCGATTTATCAGTGGAATATAGCATGTGTTTGCTTTAAATGGCCACACTAAACCCAGCTGTCAACGACTTGACATGCTGACATTTACACACAAACACAGATACATACGCATACGTATACAGGAGAGATGGATGGAGCCACACACATTTTCTAAATACGGTTAAATACGTCCTATAAATAAGTCTTATATACACATCCTCTCAGCAGATAGGTTTACCTTGACACACACACATAGCTTTAAAAAAGCTATCACTTTGCTGTATTGTGAGCGGATGGCAGATTCTCACTTATGGAAGGTATTTTTCAATTTTCAACCACACTGAGCGTTGTGCCTTTTTTCACTGAGCCACACGCACACACATAAACACACACACCTGGCATGCCAGCAGCAGAGGGCTGGGTGGAGAGGAGCTTGTAGCGTGAGATGCAGCATTGCGGGCCATAAAAAGGATAGTTTAACAATTGATCGGCAGAGCAGTGGTTGAAATGGCAGCTGTAAATCAATTTTATCTCTCAGCCTCTAAAGAGTGTTTTCTAATGAGGTTAATGTCACATAATGACCAAATTCCGCCATTTAAGAGATGCCCTCAAGGTGTGCATGCAAGATAGATGTCGCCCAGCCCTGAGTTAATGCAAGACGACCCCACACGCAAGAGAGAAGGTACACCTATGATGAACACTGTGTTTTATGTATAAAAAATTAGAGTGGAATGATAGTGGGGGAAGTCAGAGGGGAGATTGAGACCAGGGTTGGGACTTGGGTGACAGGATCTGAAAGGACAGAATGACCCAGCAGTAATACGCTCACACTCAGGCTGAGCTTGGAAGCTGGGATATGGTATGTTAGCACACAAAAATACACAAGAAAGAAGGTTCTTTACAACATAAATAACTAGTGATATTGGTCTAAAGTATATTGATTTATAACAGATTTTGACTTAAATGATTTTAGCAAATGGCTGCAATATAACAAAGAGTGAAAAATTTAAGGGGGTCTGAATACTTTCCATACCCACTGTATATTATTTATAACATACGTTAAGTGTAAGTGTGAAATATAAAATATACAAAACTAATATAACATGTACAGTGCGTATATAATCACTACTAATAACATAAACATAAGTGTATATGGAAATGTTTTTGCATATGTGTATTGTACTCACACACACACACACACACACACATTTCTACACTCCAGCCTCGACTTCTCAGGTGTAAAGAGAGTTTGCCGTGCTCAGCTGTTTGTACCCACATAAGAAAAAGATTAATTCAAGCTTTGCACACAAGAAGAAATATTAAGAAAACAGTCAGGTCCTAAGGCTAGCATCTATCATAAGAGCCCTAAAGCTATTACTATGATCTAATCAGGTTTAATATGATATCCTATCAAAGCTTTGTCCAAAAAAGCCCTGCCCCAATTCTAAAACCACATCAACTGAACTGATGACACAGGCTAAATTGTTTCTATTTCTTTTCAGCCTTGGACTATGCATGACAAGTAAACACACTCTATATTATTAAATGTAAAGAAGGCATTGCAAATGTCATTGAAACTGAGTACTTTGTAGCAAAGAACACCTACACTTTGTATTACCAACTACTTGTGTAGGTGCTCTCAAATCAGAGCGCTTTGAATTATGAGTAAACCATTGCTTCCAAGTCCTCTCATGTATATGCCCTTCAGATATTTTCCTTAGCCCTTTCCATCTTTCCCACTTGCGCTCGCTCTCTCTCCCTCTCCATCGCTTTCTGTGCTTTAATGAATTGAGCGGTAGATGAGACGATTTTTGGGGGATTAGGCTGTCGTGGCTGTGCGGTGCAGGCACTGACCTATAAAGAAGGCCTTTAAGGAGCCTCATTAATCCACCTGTCCAGGAATACTATATTTATATGTGTCCCTCAGATCTGGGCTGAGGTGCTCAAATACGATGTGAAATTACCACTGCTGGCACCTAATTCATTTCCAGCGTGATTAGTGACACAGCCACACGGAGGACGCTGTGGGTGGCACACGGCGCAGACGCTGGGGTCTTTATATGGGTAGGCCGGTGTAATAGGAGCGTGTATGTGTGCCACTGTACTCTTAAGATGGTTGTGCTTTTTTGAGAATGTATTTAAAGTAAAACCTCTGTGGTTTGATACAGTACACTTTCGAGCACTCACACACACGCATACTTGGTTGCGTATCAGATATGTAGTCTTTCTATGATTCCCTTCCCACAGGAATCTCGCTCTCACCCTCCGTCCACCTCTAAACATCCGTCAATGACCCCCATAAAAGCAGCATGTACCCTATTTTGATCTGTTCACATTTTGAAGCACCACTTGCACTAGATGAGGGTCTTTCTCTCACTCCCGCTCTCTCTCGCTCCATTTTTTCATCCTCTCTTTGATTGATATGTGAAATAAGTCCCTCTCCGGCTCTCTAAAGGCAGTCGGTGTAGAAGGCCTGAAAGGTGCCCATTGTCAATGCGAGAGCACTTTGTCAGGAAACAATTCTGTTCCCAAGGCCCTGAGGACATGTTAAAAAAGATACAGCCCCCATTGTGTACTATAGGAACTTTAATTTTGCTTGTGAGGTCATTTTAATCCTGATGAATTTTTATAGTCGCTGTGGCACTGAATGGGGAGCAGTGCTAATGCTTGATTAAAAAAAGAGAGAGAGAGAGAATGAAGAGATAGGAAAAAATCTACCACCCACAGACCACCTAACCTTAAGGCCAGACAGAAAGGAATTGGAGAAGCTTTTGTTGAGGGACACATTGGGGTGTATTTAAGTTTACAAAGGACTTCTCCTCAATGGAGACTGGTTTCTACATGGAAGCTTAAAATCAGTGGGGGCTTAAAGATAGCAGTAGTGTGAAGAAACAGCGGTCATCGACAAAGCACTCGGAGAGCGAATCTGAAAAGGAGAAGGAGAAATAATGTGATGGTTTTCTCTCTCCTCTTCACCTCCATCCTCTAGATTTATGAGGGCTTTACAGAAATGTGAGGCTGCACTGTAATACCACACTGTAAAAAAGACGGAAAGGGAAGACAAGCAGGAAACACAGGAGTGTCTGTAATTGAATTAACAGAACGAAGGTGCGTGTAAACGCGCTGTGGAGGAAATCTTATGCCATTTTTTACATTGTTTTGTCTTCTTCTTCGTACACATTTAGCATCAAAGTTACTCAGGCTGCTGCAAAAGTTAATTGTTGTGGTTCCCGGCCCTCCCTTCTTCTCCTCCTCCTTCACCGGTAACGTTTGTGTTTACTCAAAGATTTAGTTTAATCCCCATTTGAACGCTGAGACTTGATCTGGTGTTTGCAGCGCACTTTTATTTCCTTCGTCTTTTTTGTACGTTTCCAATGTTTTTGTTGTTGGCCTGACTCTTTGTCTTGTTTTGTGCAGACCTTTGAATGCGTCTGTGAATGCAGTTGAAGGCAACGCGACTAGACGAATGCGAACAGGCGCACCTACAACCAGCCAAAAGTGTGGCAGCTGTAGACGAGAATTCAATTAAACCACTCCTGACATGCAGTAATTGATCCATAGTAGTTTTTGGTTCATTTTCCCTTCATCTTATCACCCTGTTTCTGACTCAAAGTTTTTTTAAATTTTTTTTTATGCGCTGTTGTTTAATGAAAACACAATCCTGTTTTCAGAATAGGGACCGGCTGTCTGACTCATGCTTGGCTATTTATATAATCTCCAGTCTTTCCAAATGGCAACATGTTATGCCTTGTGCTAAAGCATCATTTGCATCACTCAGTGCTGTATTTGGAGATGTTTGACTCTTAGTCTTTGAACTCGAGTCCGATATAGCCCGCGCCACACAGCCTGTGTGTTATTCCTCTCCCCGCCCCCGTCACCCCCTCAAAGTTTCACCAAAAACACTTTCAAAAGCATCATACGTGAAATGTTAAAGAACATATGAGTGTCATTGTTTGGAAGAACCTAAAAGAGGAGTTTTCTTTTGCGATGATTCACTCTGACTGAAAGTTTACAACCCAGTGACTTCTCGTTCATCTAATTGGGGGGTAAAACTTTCTTTTCCCTGACTCTGCTCTTTGCACCCGCCTCACCGGCAGGGCTTTCAAGAGCGCGCCGAGCATTAATATGGACACCTGCTTTGTTCCTGGCAGCCCACCCTCCGCCGTACGTTGATTTCCCCTCTTTCATCATCTTTCAGTGGTCTGTCTGCAAAGGGCCTACCTGATCTTACAGCAGGGCTGAGGTTTCACTCTGCCACCCATCTTCCAGAGAGAGCGAGCGAGCGTGCATGCATCTGTATTTACATTGACAAAGTCTAAACAAGGTGAGATGACAAAAAAATCTGAATGTTGCATGCACCTGTGCAACTATTTACGATCTACAATATACCGTCACAAAGCAAGAGATCAAATGAACAATCAAACTCCAATTCTTAATTTGATTAAATATGGCTGAGGTTAAGCAGGAGGCGGAGAAAGAAGTAGTAAGAAAGCGAGAGAGAGAGGAAAAAAAAGAATACAGAGAAGGGCACAATATGTTCTGTTACATTATACTTTCTTAGCTGGGAGAGAGGCAAAAGGGCAGTGAAAAGGAATACTTGCTATTTAATTACTGTGAGCTGAACGAGCTGTGCTCTGTGCTGTTCTCCTCAGCCCCTCCCTGATGTAAAAATTCTTATTCACTTAGTATGTAGGTCACATTACAGTGGTGTCTGGTTATTGGACATGGGCTTAGATAACTGTTTGTTGAGTATTAAATGCTTTTGCTGCCTCAGCACCCTTTCTAACTGGTATTTTTCACACAGCTGTGCTACTGAAAAGAGGCAACGCTGCTGCAAAAATCACGCCGCTGTCCCAACACCCCTCTGCGAATGCAGAGCCACCCGTAGGGGTCTTTAAAAGAGGCGTCGTCTGCGTAAAGTATTTATCTTTGTGTTTATAAGGGAACAGAGAGGAGTTTACATTTAAAAGCGTCTGATAAAGGAGCGTAGCCGCATAGCAGATGGGAAAGAAATGCGCAAAAAAAATGGAAAAATTGTAAAAGGAATCACAAAAAAATCGGTGGTAAACCAGATGACCCCCAGGTCCCAAGGTGTTAGTCAGGCAGATGAATCGCTGCTTTCTTTCTGCTAATCTGTGTTTGCTTTGTGTGACCTTGCTTGCGGCTAATGTGCGTTGTTCTCACAATGCCTAATGGGTGGATTGCCACATTGCCACAACATTGCCACAATTTTGCACCTCTCAGCTGGTCCTTTCCGTTTCTTTTTTCCTCCATTTTTTTCTTTCTTTCTCATCTCATTCTCTCTCTCCCTCCCTCTAGTCTGGGAAGAGAAGAGCCCAGATGGTGATTGATTTTTCGAGTGCTGACATCTCTGTTTGAGAAGCCTTGTGTTCCTCTTTCTTTGTGCAGAGCAAGTCAGGCACACTAACATCATGATGCGATCAGCGGTTCCATACCGCCACCACTGACTAGAGCCATTGATTGACAGATCACGCACTCCACACACCGCCACACACAACAGAACGAAGCAGATACTTAAAAAAAAAAGCCAGAAGACAGAGACGGTTAAGAAGTGGAGTAGAAAGTCACTTGGGAGACATCTGAGACCTTAAAGCAAAGCTGTGTGGTAAATCTCAAGACACAACCAACAGGACCACATTGATCTGGAGAGACACCATGCTGCTCCTCCATAGCGGCGATGGATAGACGTTTGCCACTGTGCAAATTTGCTACGGGTCCATTGAGTCGACTCCAAAGCTCAAATGATGTCATTGGCTAACTAGCCATTCTCAGGCCATTGCCTCTGTTTGCGTGACTAAATACATACAATTAAGGGCTCGGCACTTCTCAATCTCTATGAACTCATTGTTAGCCTGGGTTCAAGTGCACTGATAATGGGGGCCAGGGGAAAACAGGCGTATCATCGTGGTACCACACACACACACACACACGCACGCACGCACGCACACACACACACACACACGCACGCACGCACGCACACACACACACACACACGCACGCACGCACGCACACACACACACACACACGCACGCACGCACGCACACACACACACACACACGCACGCACGCACGCACACACACACACACACACAGGGCTGGTGGGTAAAAGAAATGTCTCATTATCTGACACATTCCCTTTCGCCCAACAACTCTCTCTCTCTCTCTCTCTCTGATTTGTTCTTTTGTTTTCCTTAGGCACTCCATTTTCATGGAGGTATGACTTTGCGTTAATATATGCCTCTCTCTCTTGCCATCTCCCTCTCTTTCTCCCTCTCCACTCTGCTGCTAATTCTCCAGTTAAATGCATCATTAGTCATTTAGGGTGGTGTGAAAGTGGCTGGACAGTGGACAAGAACACCCAAATTTGCAACTTGATGAGGAAAAATAAAAGGCTGATAGATCTATGATAATGAAAGTAATCAGCCCTGAATATGGACGCAAAACGAAACAGTCCAGAGCTAATCCTGCTCTCATTATATTCCGAGCAGATAGGGCCGAAGTGCCCGCGTAGATGGAATCACAGTATTCCTCTCTTTCTGGAAAGTAGCTCAAACCAGAAACTGCAGTATTGAGAACTCACAGAGACCTTTATCACAATCTTACGTAGGGGAACAGTGCACTCGGGCCATCTGCAGATTATTAGAGTAACAGTTTTTGTGCCCCACACTTTCCCTCAGTTTTCGTTATCTCACCTAACATAGATAACCTGGCAGCGAAGACCGTCTGAGACATGTGGTGGGGGTTGGTGGTGGAAGGGGGGTGTCTTAACCTCCAGTGAGGGGTGTGCTTACAGCTGGAACGGCAGGCTGGAGGTAAATGGATCTTATTTTGAGGAGTGTCAACATGTGTAAGGGTGCCCACGGCTCATTGCACGGCCCTGATCCCTCCGCAGATACGCTGATGGATAAGGGGCTGGGACCCAACCCCAACAAGGCCTGCTCTGCGCTTCTCTCTCCCTTCTCCTTCCATCTACACTCTTAAAAATAAAGGTGCTTCACGATGCCATAAAGAACCTTTTTGTCTAAATGGTTCCATAAAGATCCTTTAACATCTGGAGAACCTTTCTGTTTCACTAAAGGTTCTTTGTGGCTAAAGAAGGTTCTTCAGATTATAAAAAGGTAAGAAAGAGATGGTTCTTTAAATATAACCTTTGACTGAATGGTTCTTTGTGTCAGTGTTAATTTTGACAGGCATTTTTGATCTTTATCTTGAGATGAAAATGCTTAATAGTCTTAGTCACATTTCTATTTTATATGTAGTCTTCAAACAAAAATAGTCATTAATTCTTCTCTCTTTAGACCAAATCAATTAAGCTTATGAGAAATTTGAATGAAGGATTGAATTTGGAAAAACTTGAATAAATGATGACAATTTTCATTTTTGGGTGAACTATCCCTTTAACAGTAGTGTTCAATACAACAATACAAATTATAGTTCATATACTGTATAATATATAATTTATAATTTTTGAAAAAGAAGCAGAATAAGACACATACGAAAGAGATACAAATTAAACAAATTTTTTCAGATACATTAGGTTTACTTAACATGTTTATTTAACATATTTTGTTGGTTAACATTAATGACACGGATAGGTACTTAATTAGGAATGCTGTCCCTTTAAGATGAAAGGCATGCATGTAATACTGACACACGTTCAGTTTTCACCCACCTGTTTACGTTCACTTAATCCATAACCGACTGTATTTACGTGAGATACTCTAGCACTGAGAACGGATCACGCGCTGTATATGAGAACTGAGGAAGTGGAGCGTGCGCGAGTGAGAGCACCCCGAAGCTGTCAACACACATTAGTACCAAACAAGAGTCATTCAGTTTTCCTTTCCGTGCTCACCCGATTTGAAACATTTCACTGACATTTTCTTAATACCTCTCAAAGTTTTATGAAAATCGATCATGTGATATTCTGCATCTCCACAAAAATAGCGCATAATTACGGTATTTGCACGTGTGTTAATATTAACCGTTTGCATCAGTGCAGAATGTTGTCCTTGCGGAGTCATCTCATAACTTCTGTCTCATATATCTGATGAACATGCCTCATTGAATGACTCATATTTTCCATAACCATTTAAACGCTTTGTTTTGACCATGTGTGTATGAGATAGGGCTATAAATTACCAGTTTGGGTCTTAACGCAATTCGTGGTTCTATGTTAATTAATCATGCGGTCACACAGGAGTACTACCTAGTAAATAACAACATGGGGAACGGTAACAAATTCTGCGCGCTGTGAGCTTGGTCTTGCGAACAATGCCAATTGATTGCATTTCCAAATCCATTCTGGGCAAATGGAAAAGTTTAGATGCTATTTTTTTTTTTTTTATGTGTGAGCACACATGTGTGCTGTTGTATGTTTTGTTGACAGCTAATATGACAGCTGTCATTCCCCCGGAGCTGCTTCGGTGTACAACAGTGAGCGCAAGCTACATTAAAGTGATTATTACATTTTGAATATGGATATTTTTCTTACAAAAACGCATCGATTCGCTACAGAAGGCCTTTGTTCACCCCCCGGAGCCGTGTGAGACACTTTTTTTTTATGGATGGGCGCATTTTAATTAAGTGCTTTTGGACTGATGCATGCAACACCCGCTGAGTGCCATGAAACAGCTTGAAAGATCAAAGACAATTTTGAATATAACTCCGACTGGATTCGTCTGAAAGAAGAAAGTCATATACACCTAGGATGACTTGAGGGTGAGTAATTTATGGGCTAATTTTCATTTTTGGGTCAACTAACCCTTTAAAGGTTTGTGATTTGCATGCAGCTGCAACATCCCCTTATCCGATTGCAATCCAATGACAGGGACGCACATTTTGAAGGACAAGACAGTAGCCTATAGGATGTATTTTGAATGTCCGGTAGTCCTCAAATAACATTATAGTCCCGTCTCATCTTGTTAACGAAGACGCAGCATAAATTTTGTCATAGTTTTTATCATCAGATATTAGTTTTAGCTCTTAAACGTATCGCCTTAGTCACAGAAAAAATGTTCGTTAACAAATATTTTTTGTCATCGTCTTCGTTGACGAAATTAACACTGCTTTGTGGAACCAAAAATGGTTCTTCTATGGCATCGCTGTGAAGAGCCTTTTAAGCACCTTTATTTTTAAGTGTATATTCATCTCTCTCTCCTTTGCCTAACAATACCTCCTTTCCCTTTTTCTTCATGTCTTTGTTTTTCCATTCCACACAAATGTCTTTTTCCGTCATGCCTCGCTTTCCCTATATCTCTTTTACCCATTCTTCCTCTTCCTCACTAAATTCTCCATTTGTCATAGGCTGTCTCCTCTTTATCTGTCCCTCTTTCTCTATCAAACTCAGTTTTTTTCTTCAGTTGGTACATTTACATGCATTTTAAAAGTATGATTTAGGTTGTACTGAAACAATAATTTGTCTTTTTATAATGTCATGTAAATATTTTAGTCCAATCGTACATTTGAGCAGATCATGTGTTCATGCAAATGAGCTGCAAAGAGGCTTCTTTATCTGTTCTTTGTCCCGCTCATTCTGTTTCTAATTTTTTTAATGTGCATGTTAAAGTTGCAATGTAACAAGAAGTTGCGACAGTTCTTTTCTTCTGGTTTGGAATGTACATCCAAGTGAAAATGAAGCTGATTGTAAGAAAGGGGTGGGTTTAAGTGGACTAAATGACTAAAAAAGTCTGTAATACATTACCAGAGAATAGGGATATGCCGGTATCAAATTTTCAAGTTTAGATTAATTGATAATGCTTTTATCACGGACATCTAAATGCCTGTTTAAATAGTTTAAACACCTTTCAGAAACAATGTGCATGCGTCTTTGACGCAGCATAGAGCAGTGTTGTGCATTGTGACCAGTTGATGGGAAAAGTATTCTTAAAATGCATTCAAAATTCTGAATAATTTGTAATAAATAATTATTCTCTGTATTTTGAAGTGCCCACGATAACAATACCGTGCATATTCGTTATCGTGATATATCGCATCACCGAATACTGGCACATGTCTACCAGAGATGTCAAATTTCGATATTTTGATTAAGAATTACAAAGTTCGATTTCTGTGCGATTATTATACAATAGTCAGGGTATCGTGAAGTCTGACTAACAGACCTAGATTTTGTGATTTGTAGCTTAGCTTCATCCAGCATTCAACTACAAATGTCCTTGGCTCGTATTTAATCCTTCATATATTCGCATTTGAAGTGTGTCATGCATATACGGACTGACTGAAGACTGTAGCTTGACTACACAAAACCTACTGTAGCTCCATTATAACTGTGCATGTAAATGTACTGAATGCTTCAGACACTGGTGAACACTAAAAAGCTTGTATGCCCCAGGTCTGGCAGTCATTACTGAGGGACCACACCAGGAGGCCCATAAACGACAGCCGATGCCTTTGTAACCAGGTTCTGTGGTTAAAAATAATCTAGACCCAAATCAAACCCCACGTCCCGGTTCTTTCTACCTGCTGCCTTTTCCCCGTCACCACCGTCCTACCTCAGTCCACTTAATTCTTCCTGTTCGGTAACCAGCACTGGCAGTCAAATGGCTAATTAGTTACAAATTGCTCTTTAATCCCAGGGTTATGCACCCCTAGCAGGCTGTAAAAGTATTAAGGGAGATGGAGTGCGGTTTACAATGCGGTGAAGTTAAGAGGTCAACAGAGTTGGAACACATGTATGTGACTGGGCCGCATTCATGTCTGCCACAATGGACGGGCCGCTTTGGGAACTCCGTAAAACCATTGCCTGTGGTCTCGACCGAAATATTTCCCACCCCTGCAAAGAGTCACCCATCCTCTGACAAGCAGTCTTAGAAAGAGAAACGCCATTGATGGGGTTGCACTCCAGCAATCTGTCATCCAAGGCATCTGGTATGCTTTTCTTTTTCTTTCTTATGTCTCCTCTGTCTCTCATTTTTTCATGTTCCAGTTCTTCCAGCACTTCTTCCAGCATGTCATTACGAACATGCTCGATTGGATGCACAACAGTCGATACAACAGCCCCTCTAACAGGGGCTTCCTTTAATTCGTCCAGTCCCAATGTGTGCACCTGGGAAACCTACTTTACCAGTTAACCTCTGCTGTCCTCTCAGCGACAAGACAGGCTGATTGATCAAAAATAAATAATAAAAGGTGATAAGAAGATAAGGAGAGAGGAGAGGCATGACATATTGTCGTGCACACTTCCATGCACACAAGTCCCATGATGCTTTCTTGTCATGGCGCATCACACCCTCACTTTCTCTCTCTTTTTCTCTCTGCTCTCTTCTTTCTCTCCATCACCTCCTTGCCCCTGCATGTGTCTGTGGTGTTGGATGTCAAGCTAATAGTTCCGTAATGCATCCTTCCAAATGTTACTCACACGACCTCGTGAAGCAGTAACTCTGAAATCTAAGCGACGAAAACCGTCTTCCCTTAAACTAAGCCGGTATTTACAGTCATTTTATTTTTATTTTTTTTCTCATCAGAAGCTCTCTTTCGCTCTCTTCCTCTCGCAGTGTGGGTATATTTATGTGTGCATGTCTTCTGATGCAGAAGAAGAGGTGTCATTATCGATACAATGAGAACCATTCAAAAACCTGACCAAGAAGAAACTCGCACAACCTTGTAAGAGCTGTCATTAAGAGCTTTACCTGAAAGAATAAAAATACCACATAAGCTGTCAACACACATTAGTACCAAACAAGAGTCATTCAGTTTTCCTTTCCGTACTCACCCGATTTGAAACGTTTCACTGACATTTTCTTAATACCTCTCAAAGTTTTATGAAAATCGATCATGTGATATTTTGCATCTCCACAAAAATAGCGCATAATTACGGTATTTGCACGTGTGTTAATATTAACCGTTTGCATCAGTGAGCAGAATGTTGTCCTTGCGGAGTCCTCTCATAACTTCTGTCTCATATATCTGATGAACATGCCTCATTGAATGACTCATATTTTCCATAACCATTTAAACGCTTTGTTTTGACCATGTGTGTATGAGATTGGGCTATAAATTACCAGTTTGGGTCTTAACGCAATTCGTGGTTCTATGTTAATTAATCATGCGGTCACACAGGAGTACTACCTAGTAAATAACAACATGGGGAACGGTAACAAATTCTGCGCGCTGTGAGCTTGGTCTCGCGAACAATGCCAATTGATTGCATTTCCAAATCCATTCTGGGCAAATGGAAAAGTTTAGATGCTAGGTTTTTTTTTTTATGTGTGAGCACACATGTGTGCTGTTGTATGTTTTGTTGACAGCTAATATCAGGCCACGGTTTTGCAGGCCCCTTGTTTTAGTGCTCTTGGACAGGGAGACGATGTGATTGGCTTTGTTCAGTCTTGCTGGCAGTCGACACATGCTGACAGCTGTTCCCTCCCAGCCAGTCAAACCAATCTCAATCAGGAGATATGCACACACTCAATCACACGCGCACACGCTCATGCATGATGAAATATTCAGTCGGTTTTCCCAATGCATGCGCACACACAGCATCGCATCAACACCTTCAATCATATAGAGAGACACTATCGCACAATGATATACAAACAAACACACACAGATGCGGACAACTGTTCGATAGGCCAGTTGCTTCCTTAAAGTACGTCCTTAAAGGGTTAGTTCACCCAAAAATGAAAATTAGCCCATAAATTACTCACCCTCAAGTCATCCTAGGTGTATATGACTTTCTTCTTTCAGACGAATCCAGTCGGAGTTATATTCAAAATTGTCTTTGATCTTTCAAGCTGTTTCATGGCACTCAGCGGGTGTTGCATGCATCAGTCCAAAAGCACTTAATTAAAATGCGCCCATCCATAAAACAAAAAGTGTATCACCCGGCTCCGGGCGGGGGGGGGAATACGTCATTCCCCCTGAGCTGCTTCGGTGTACAACAGTGAGCGCAAGCTACATTAAAGTGATTATTACGTTTTGAATATGGATATTTTTCTTACAAAAATGTATCGATTCGCTACAGTAGGCCTTTGTTCACCCCCCGGAGCCGTGTGAGACACTTTTTTTTTATGGATGGGTGCATTTTAATTAAGTGCTTTTGGACTGATGCATGCAACACCCGCTGAGTGCCATGAAAATTTTGAATATAACTTTTGAATATATATGACTGGATTCGTCTGAAAGAAGAAAGTCATATACACCTAGGATGACTTGAGGGTGAGTAATTTATGGGCTAATTTTCATTTTTGGGTGAACTAACCCTTTAAAGGTTCATGATTTGCACGCAGCTGCAACATTGGCACAGCCGTCCGCATTTATCTGCGATGTGTGGAATGTGAAGCCGGAGTGGTATGAGGCGACCCGCACAGGATATAAGCGCTTGTCAGCTGTCTCTCCCGGGCAAATAACCTGCCGCAATCCCTACAGAAAAAAATTAGCATCCCCCGAAAAGACCTGTTTCAAATTAAATGCCGCCGGGCCGAGATAAATGAATGTGACGCGACCAGATTTTGTATTTTTGTTACAATTACCCCAAACTCCAAATTAATAATTTGCAGACGCAGAGCAATGGTGAGCAGGTGGTTGCCATATATGCGCGGGACAGTCTCAAATGCAGCTCATGCCTCGCTTGATAAAGGCCTCTCACTCTGAAGCTCATATGACACACTGTCCCCTTTCCCAAGAGCCTCCGCCACACTCCCTACAGTCCCCCTCCCTCTTTCCTTCTGCTTTATTCTTTTCCTCCATCCATCTCTCTCTCCTCTCTTGTCCCTCTTCTCTATACTAATGCGATAGGACATCATTTATCCTCATGCATACATATTCAGCACTCGCTCATGAGTAATCATGTACATTGGAGTAACACCCACTCCAGCAAACCGCCTCCCTTCAAAGTGACTCCGTATCATTTCAGTAGTTCCACCTTGAGGGGATTCAAAGTGGGGGAACAGGCGCTGGAGAGTTGAAGTGATCTAATGTTATTAACTGATCAAACTGACTCAAAGAGGAAATGGAAACTCCGTAAGCCAAGAGAACATTTGTAACTTGGGTAACAGACACAGAGCTTTTATTGGTCTTAACACAATGTAGTTTTCTTACCCCATCATATCCCAGAGACGATCCCAGAGACAGTACTAAAGGTTGTGTTTATATAACCAAACATTTGTTTCTTCACAAACTATACACTTTCAATTAGAATGTCATTTCAAAGAGAACTATGCAGACTTACTGTTACTTTTTTTTCTTGTCTTTTTGTTTCTCTTCATGTTTTTGCATAGTTTTGCCTTTTGTATTTACATTATTTTGTTGTACTCTTGCCCCAGATCCAGACTTTCTTAATTTTAATTTAAAGTATGAAAATCTAACAAAAATATAAAATGTTAAAAACATTTATATTTATATAAAATAAAAACGTGTGTATATATATATATATACATACACTCTATTTGAATAGTTAGTTTCAGAATGATTTATATATATCATTACAACTATAGCTGTTTTGGTATCATTTCCATGACAACCTTTTTTTTTTCTTTACAGACAGTGAAGAGCATGCTTGAGATGAAACATGACACATACAGTACACACAATTTGTTAAGAAATTATCACTAGAATTATATAACAGAATAATTGTGTTGTCTGTCACTTCTTACGAAAATGTAACTTCTCAAATGATGAAAAAAGTGATATTATTTATTTGTGTGTATTTAAGATAACATAAAATGCCGGCTAATAAATACATAAAAATGGCAGAATTCACTGTGTAAGTCCGTCCAGTGTTGGATTTGTAATATATTTTTTTTGGTAAGTCTAAATATGTTCGAAAAGTGTCCATAGTTGCAGGAACATGCTTATATCGAGCTCAGTTTTTTTTTTCTCCAATCTCCGTTATATAAATGGATATTCAGTATACGTGTCTCAATATATATAAATATTGTACATTCACACAGTCTGTGGGTCTGGATGTTTGTGTGGAATCTCAGAGTGTCTGCTTGTAAGGGGGGGGACACATTGAGGAGCATGACAGTAATACTGTGCGGCAGACACAGCTATTTCACTGGGGCTTAGAGGCCCTCCCGGATGATGTAGTCTGTCAGCGCTACACAGATCCAATCTGAACTCCGCCACCACTCTCCAATATTCACTTGGATTATGTCTCGGAATATGACTGAGCACTCTGCTGACATGAGAGAGCAGGAGAGGAGGAGAGAGGTAGATGGAAAAGGAGAAGCAGATGAGTAATCCTCATGTGACTTTATAATGCTGTAGATGAAGTGTAGAGAGAAGGCGTACCGTGGGACGGTTTGCGGTTGACACACACGCACGCACACACATGCTTTACATTCTCTGCTTGTCATTTGCACCTGCTTATTTGGATTTAACACTTGATTTAATGTCCTAAAGCTACAGCACCACAAAAATTCAGAAACTCATACCGATGAAAGAAACTAAGAATGATGGTGAGAGGAAGAAAAATCATAACAACAGATAATTATTCAGCCTGCTGAGGAAAAATCGGAGCGAGGGGCACAGGCATTCTGAGGGAGGACGGTAACATTCTGTTCTACTGAGCAATTTGATGATAAAACGACAAATAGGCACACAAGCCATTGGATCAGACAGGCTAAAGAACTGATTAGAATATATCAGCACACCTCTTCTCAGCAACCCAGCTGCTCGGAAAACATAGTCTTAGGGCATAACGTCAAGCAGAGCAAGAAGGGCTTTTGTCTGAGTGTGTTAGTGAGAGATTGACTCTTTTTAATCCATTATTCTTGGCCCTTTAGAAGTTCTGCACTGTTCATTTCTGATAGTAGGGTAGATATTATAAACAGTGGCTTGTCACTCTAATTAGCTGCTTATAATTAACAGATCAACAGTTCAATTATGCTGGCCTTAACTGTTTCTCAGTCTAATTGTTTTTATTTTGAGGACAGGAGCTGTTCAAAAAAAGTAAACATTTGTTCAGGTGTGATTTTTGTATTCTCTCACTTTTGTATTCCGAGTTTGAATATGATACTAGTTTAGCTTTTAGTATGCCTTTATTTATCATTATGTGGGCTGTTTTTTTTTTTTAGTGGGTGGGGAGAATAGAGCTTTGTCCTGTGCAAATGAGTAAAGCAGGTTACTGTCAGAATCCTGCGTGCACCAATCAGACTCAATGATTTTGATGTGCAAAATTACCTTAATGTTTATTACATGTATAAAGTATTAAGGTGCAGTCACATTAGCAAAGTATTCTGTGAGATTTTGCTGGCAAAAAGGTCCGTTGTCAATAGTATGATTAAGCAGTTCATGTGAAAGTTATTTTCAAATCAAGCAGTTTTCTGTTGGTCAGTGTGGCAATTTTGCTCGACCAGCTTGAACTCTTTGCGAAATCCGCATTAGGTGAAATTTGTTTTGAATTATCTTTTGAATTTGATAACTAAAAATATTTGTTCACTTGCTGGTGTTTTCTGGATGAATGTTACAGCCAAAGAGAACTAAATGTTCACATATTAGTTCACAAACAAAACACCATTACCACCAATAATTATTGTGGGGAAATTAAAATATAAGGATGTTTAGTTTGTAAAATGTTATTTAAAGCGATCTAGTTATGAATACACTATTCAGAGAGAGACTTAAAGCTATAACATCTAAAAGGAAGAAAAAAGTCAGGATATCCCCAGCATCAGGGGTTCAACCGTAATTTTACGAAGCTATGAGAATACTTATTGTACGCACAGAAACGCGTGACGCAGCTGACACAGAATAGCATACGCTGTTTACGTTCAGTGGATATTCTCCAAAATGGCACCAGGGTGATGCAGAGGAGATTAATTGTTGAATAAAGTTGTTATTTTTGTTTTCTTCGCGTACAAAAAGTATTCTCGTAGCTTCGTAAAATTACGGTTGAACCCCTGATGTCACATGGATTATTTTACCGATCTCCTTGCTACATTTCTGGATCTTGATCGTGGTAATTACATTGCTGTCTATGGGAGGGTCAGATAGCTCTCAGAATTCATCAAAAATATCTTAATTTGTGTTCCAAAGATGAACGGAGGTTTTACGGGTTTAGAACGACATGAGGGTGAGTAATTAATGACAGAATTTTCATTTTTGTGTGAACTAACCCTTTAAATGACATTACAGCGTTTAATGGCTGTATGTGAGCTTCTCAATCTGTGGCTCTCACAGCTGCTTCATCCCAACCTGCTCCTCAACTCTTTCACAGCCAACAGCTGGACTCCTATTGCAGCCTTCAGACCCCCTCTACGGCTAATGTGTTGGTTCATGGTGCTAGTGTTACTGAGAGGCTGAGTGAGTGAGTGACAGAGAGATAAAAAGATAGAGAATTTACCATTTGTAAGTTAAACCCATTCCAGCCTTGCCCCAGTTTAAATTACACTGTTTTTCTTTTTTGATTTCAATTTTGCGCATAATGCTCTCTCTCAGCATGTTTTAAGTTATATTATTAGCGGGTCTCTGGAGAGTTTCCCCCCTCGTTTTTGGGGTGGGATTCTAGGCTCTGGATGCATTAGCTCTCCGTAATTGGCGAATGATCATGGGATGGAGTGTGGATGGAGAGAGAGCTCACAGCACGCACACCCACACACGCGCTCGGCTCGGCGCTGTACAGCCGCGATACTGGAAGTCAGCGAGGGCCCTATCAGTCAAAGCCTAATGCTCGGCCCTAATACACTTTAATAGCTTCCTCCACTGTCTCCGATCCCTCTTCAGCATTGATCTGAAATCATCTTTCTTATTCCTTTTTTCAGGGGGCTTCGCAGACTTTCGCAGCATTTATTGCTGTCACCTGTCTCATGTGCTCAGATTAATACCGACCGATAGGGGTAGGTTGGGGAAGGAAGCCATTTATTAGCGTTTGGATGTGTGTTCGGCGAAAGGCTAGAGACTTGGCTGAGGCGATGCGGCGTTTGAAGAGTAGGCCCGTTTGAGCCCAGGATCCGTCACATGAATGTGTAAAATACCCGACGCCCGCGCAGGCTGTCACACAAAGGGCTATCACCCTATTATTCAAGAGCAGCCATGGAGCCAGGCCAGAGTAGAGTGTTTCTGGGGGGAAGGGAAAAATCGGCTTGATTGTGATTTGCCATTTATAATTGGCCAACGATGTGAAATGGTCGGCAGCCAGACTTTTTTAAAAAGGCAATCTGCGGCGGTGGAGGGGCCGATGGTTCGCTAATGACAGCTAGCGCGATACGCCTTGGGAACAGAATGGTGCTCGTGTAAGGGTAGGGAACACAAATATGTTTATCTGTAGTCAACGATGTTTGCATGACTCAAATGGCATTGTCTATTGATTTCTTTTTCCAAAACATCGGCGACACAATGGAACCGAAATACAGCAGCAAAAGCGAAACATTGTTGCAATTTGAAAACAAACAAACCAAACCCATCTTTAATTCCAGAGTCTCGCGGCTTATTAAAGAAGTTACGCAGTTCGTTTTGGCCTTTGTTTGTGCCTGTAATCTTACAGGGAATACTTCTGCGCGACGCTTTTCCGTCTGTGTTGCGCGTTTGTGTTTGTCCCTGGTCTGGGGAGCTGGATTTAAGCTCTGAAATGACAGAGTTCAAGGCTGATACTCCTGTTGGCAGTGAGGCATGGCAGACGATTTCTCGAGGGGGTCTGCCTCCACATTGTGAGCTCAACAAAAGATAGTATTTGATAAAGGTCCCCCTCCTCAAAAGCCCCCATAAATAATGAAAAGTTAATGAAGAGGTAACTTAATGATGTAATGAATATGGCAGCGCAAGGTCAAACAGAACTGTCGTGGGTTGGGTGGGCATGTGAAGTGCGTACTCGCTCGTGTGTGTTTGCGAGAGTGTGTGTGTGTGCAGTTTTAATGAATGTTTTGTCACAGGAAGTGCGATAATGTTTAATTAGTTTCATGTGTGTGCGGCATGTTATATGATTCTTAGTTGGCCTGCTCTCATAAACCGTGTGTGTGTGTGTGTTGTGGGTCGCTCAACAGAAGAAAGATGAGAATGCGAGAAGTTTGAGGGAGTGTTTCTCACAAGTGTACACCTGTGTGTGTTTATGCAAGGGAGAGTGCTTATGAAACCCTTCTGTTTTGGACAGTTTGTTTGGGAGTGTATGGAAGGTGGGGTCTGGGCTGGTGATTAAATATTGAGAATGTTTGAATAATATGTTGGGTCCAGGTGCAATCAATAGGGCACACGAGCAATTGACTCAAAGAAACGCTGGTCTGTCTGTTAGTGTGACCTGGACATGTGCCTCAAACATATATTTTCACCAGCTAACACTTTGCTATGTGTCATTAGACAAACAACAATTAGTGTGTGAACTCAACACCACTGAGTTTTCTTGTTGAGGTGGTTCTGGTTTCAGTATGTTGTTCTGGTGTATAAAGTGCCTAGTCGGCAGCAGGCAGGTAAGCACTTCGATCTGTTTCTCCTGGACCGAGGTGAGGGACTATCATGCCGGTGGTCTCAGCTTCAGCTCTGACACCTGCATGGCTCGATCCCTTAGATAATAGAGGGAGTGTGAGGTAAAAGAGTAGAGAGATGCCAGTTGGCCTAGCAATTGGCATATGTACATTGAACTGAAGTGTGCACGCAGACAGCACGAGTTTTGAATTCGGCTTGTGACAGTTCCTGTTCCCCAGTTTCTTTTTTCTCTCTCCAGTTGTATTACGGAAAATAAAATAAAATAAAATAAAATAAAGTGAAAAGTTATACTGCGAGACACTGCAGGTGAATACGGTAAAAAACAAACAAACTAATAGTTATCGCCTTACCCAGCTGATTGATTACATTGATAATTGCAAACATTTTTTTATATTACAAGCTTTCTAAAATGTTAGGTTTAAATATGCAAATGATTCATTATTTATTGAAATATGCGCTAATTTGCATACATTTCTAGTACAAAAATCTAAACACTGGATGATGTCAGTTTCAAAATTCTTGTTTAATTTTTTTGACATATTAGAGTCAAATGTTTTTACAGAGGGAATTTTGGGTATCTCATTTTTGTCTCTCTATAATTTAGAAAATGCCTAGAATGGACAGAAAACACAATATTTTCACAATTTTTGGGGGAATAAAATGTTGTATATAATCAAGCAAATTATATATATGAACAAATCCCTCTGTAAAAACCTTCAGGATATAAACAGGAATAAAACTGTAAAGTTTGGTGTGTGTAAGTGCTACTGAAGTGGAGATTTATGGCTCAGTGTAGGAGAAAAAAAACTCATTTTGAGAAAATGGCCATTAAAAATATGTATTGTATTTGAAATCTATTGACACAAATAGATGACGTGCTATAAAAGAAACACTTAACAGTGTCTTTTGGATGTTTTCTTTCCACTAGTCTGAAAAAAACACTTTATGAAAAACCAAAAAGCCCAAAATCTCAAACTTGACAGGTGCATGAAAAAACTGTGTTTTTGCCTGCAGTGTCTCCCCTTAAATTAACACTTTTATTCAGCAAGGATTGATCAAATGTGGCAGCAAAGAATTTATAATGTCATTTTATATAAATATAAAAGAAATACAAGTAAATATAAAACATATTTCTATTTCAAATAAATTATTTTCTTTTCAACTTTATATTCATCAAAAAATTCTAAAAAATGCATCACATTTTTCACAATCAATAAATCAATCAATAAATAAACACACACAAACAAATAAATAAACACTAGTCTGAAAAAAACACTTTATGAAAAACCAAAAAGCCCAAAATCTCAAACTTGACAGGTGCATGAAAAAACTGTGTTTTTGCCTGCAGTGTCTCCCCTTAAATTAACACTTTTATTCAGCAAGGATTGATCAAATGTGGCAGCAAAGAATTTATAATGTCATTTTATATAAATATAAAAGAAATACAAGTAAATATAAAACATATTTCTATTTCAAATAAATTATTTTCTTTTCAACTTTATATTCATCAAAAAATTCTAAAAAATGCATCACATTAATAAATAAACACACACAAACAAATAAATAAACACACACAAACAAATAAATAAACACACACAAACAAATAAATAAACACAAACAAACAAATAAATAAATACAAATTGGCCAATAAATAAATAATTAAGCAGCAAAACTTTAAATTTTCAAAATTGATAATAATAAGAAATGTTTTTGGGTACATTACAGTTTCCACAAAAGCAGCACAAACTCACCAAATCAGCATATTAAAATGATTTCTGAAGGATCATGTGATGCGAGACTGGAGTGAAAATTCAGCTTTGCCATCGCAGTAATAAACTACATTTTAAAAATGTAGCAAAATAGAAAACATTTATTTTAAATTACAATAATATTTCACAATTTTATGAAGTTTCATTAGCCCACCCTCTGTAATATCAGCAAAAATGTAGCAAAAAAAGGCAAAAGTAAGAGTGATACTATGGTGTTGGAGCTTAGTCGTTTGGCATTTCGTGATTAATATTGTGGTTATGATGAATATGACATTAATATTTTAATGGTCTTAATAATTATTTTTCATACTACGTAATGTAAACCAATCCACTGATATCTGCGATAAAATCCTCATATGATGTAGACGTCATCGGTAAGTATTAGATCAGAGCTCAGACAGCAGATGCTTGGCCGGCGCTTTCATATGCAGTCAGAGAAATCAAAGTCTCGAAACACGACTGCACTCACACAGGGACCCTAGCGATGGGTCAGTGAGTTTTTTATCTGTATCTTCTGAAACATTTACAGTTCCCCGACAGCTCTAGCGCTGGCCAGGCGTGATTTGTAGTTCATGTGCAGATGTGTTGCTGAGAGACGTTTTAATGTGACGGGCGAGACGCTTCTCAGTCTGTCTCTGCGGGTTTATGGAGGAGCTCCATGTCTGCGTCTCAATCTCTGAGACCTCCCCCCGTGTTCCCAGACTCCCTATCTCTTCGCTTAACAAGCCTGAGGTCATGAAGAAATGGCACAGTGCCCCACTTAACCCAAGGTCAGGTCCCTGAGCTGATTCGCCGTGCGCTGTCGTAAGAGCCTGACAATAAAAGCAGGGATGGAATCGCTCGTGTTAACCTGAATTGGTTTGCTTGCTTTTTTACTGTCCGTCTCCTGACAGCTATAGGCGGACAGGTAACAATCATCCTAAAGTTTAACAGTATATAGTGCAATGGAAAGAATTACAGCATGCGGACTGAATGAGAGTAGCAGAGAGTCTATGCTGTGGCTGTGGTGGCTATGAGGAATGTCTTTAAAGTGAAATCATTTCCTTTTCTTAATCAAAAGATGACAGACCTCTGAAGTCCCATCTGCACGCCACTGCACAGCCTGGAGCTGCTCTGAACGGGCAAGGCGATGAAGCGATATCATGCTTTGAGGTTATGGGCTGGGGTTTTCAGGGTTTCTCTTGAGGTAATTCCCACCGGCAGGATCTCACACTCATTGGAAAGGGAAAAACTTTAAGCGTGAAAGAATACAATATCATTATACTCGGTTAATAGCGTACACCAGCATTGGTCTTGCCGCCGGTACATGCAATGCTCTCATGTTTCAGTGGGGAAACAGAGCAGCCGGTTTGACGGACAGATTAAGGGAGGCCTGTGGACCTTTACCATATGTCGAAGTGTGGTTAGCTCACAGATTGTCACGTCCATCTCAGCCTTCCCACCTCATCACCCTGGAGGCTTGAGCATGAGGTTTATTAAGTGTGAATGGTGTGGTCGGGGTGGCGCGTGCCTCTGGTGCTCTGTTGTCTCGTGCGCTCTGAGAAAGCACCTGTGTAACAATGAAAGTCTTAAAATGTTTGTGGTGGCACAGGGCGCATCACTGAGGAGACGGCATTGTTAAAACACATCTGCTCTGCCATCTGATCTAGCTCGGTGTCATGTCTTCAAGGCCATATTTCATTTCTGTCTTTAACAATGTAGAGCCCACCAGGGGTATGTGTACCCCAGGGGATACTTAATCAGGTTCCAGTGGGATACTTGAAAATATTTTTTAGACCTCTTCTTATACACCTAAACGTTTGGTACCAGTTGTAACTTGTTATTAAATATTGGACAAATTGGTGATATTTCATACTTGTTCAGTTTCTGCTGTATTTAAATCCATCATAAAAGGAGTGCAGATGTTTTTTTTTTGTTTTTTTTTTTACTTGTGTTAATTGTCCCAACTGAATTTCATGTTCATAAATAAATGTACTTTTGTATTTTTGTATTTTTGTATTTTTTACTTGAACTGTTAAAACTTAAGACAAACAAGCTCAGGAGTCTTATTCAAAAATGAGAAAGTGTTTCTCTTTTTTTTTTCTCTCACAATATTTTAGTTTAAAAACAAATCACCATTATAATGCCCCCTTCAATTATTATTATTATTATTAAGTTATATTTTTAGTATGCAATAGTAATGGCCTAATAATAAGAATAATAAAAATATTATTGTTGTTGTTACATGCATAATAATATGTATTATAATATGCATTATTATTATTATTATTATTAAGTTATATTTTTAGTATGCAATAGTAATGGCCTAATAATAATAATAATAATAATAATAATAATAATATGCAATACAATATGAGTTAAAAGGAGCCCATTTTTGGTAAGAAGAGACTGTAGGGGTGCATGAGGAGAGAAAAAAAAAGCTTTATTAATGCATCAAACTACATTTCTGGTAACTAACAAGGATTTTGCCATTCTTCCTTCATGCTTATTCACATGTTCCATTGCAATAAATATATTGGACAGTCTAACGTGTGTACTTCTGCAACAACAACAAAAAAAATTGAAACAGCAAAGCGAAGGCCTCAAGCAGAGAAATTAAACAACTCAGACTGCTTGCACATAAATAGTTTAATCTTTGCTTCATAAATCAGGTGGTGAGCATTCATTTGGCCTGAACGAGGCCTTCAGGTTCACACTTGGCCCTGTGTAAACATGTTTTCTAGTCAGTCCTCCCCAAGAGTGATTTATCCACAGAGCCGTAATCAAAAACAATAACCATTGGAAAGCATGAACGTTTTAGAGCATCGCTGAGAAGTATGAAATAATAATCTGTGTGTGGCCTGGCGAATGCTGAGAATGCAAACATTTCACAATAAAGTTGTTTAAATAGAGACCTTGGCATCGATGACTAAGAGATAGGACATGCTGCGTTAATTACACCCGCTCATAAAAATAAACCACTGGTTTAAAATATGACTCTCCATTCTACGGGATTTAACCTATTAAACGGCAGTGAGGTGTGCTGCTCAGATGTGAAGGAAGGGTGTATTGTTTAGAGTAAAAACACAAGCTCAGAAGGAGATAAAGAGAGAGAGAGAGAGAAAGAAGCCGAAATAGCTGTACAATCAACAAAGGAACGAAGTGTTTACTCTGAACTTAAAGACTTTTGAATTATTCCCCGCCATTGTGTGGCATTAGGACGAGAAAACAGCTCGGCTAAGTGCACGTTTATTATTTTTAAACCGTGTGAAAAGTAATATGCTTTAAGGAGTCAGCAGATGCATTGGTAGAGCTATAGAGGGCCCACACATAAAGTTTGAAGTGAGTTAAGTTTTATCAGGGGATGGCGAGAAATGGATTATTTTCCTTGAGCATGGACTTAAGTTTTAAAGTTCACTGCCGGGTGGCCCATTCCTATTATCCATGTTAACATAAGAATAGAGCACAGGGAGGAGGCAGGGCTAGAAAGCGAAACAAAATGAGTTTGTGGGGGTTACTGGTTTAAATGAACTTCTGTTGTCATCCACGTATGTTCACTTGTACTTCTCACTTTTCCTAAGAAAGTCCAAGAATTTCAGGTAATGGGGTAACAGGGATGTCAGAGCAGTCCTGGCACTCCTCAAGGTCTGAGCCCAACCAGCTTTTGTGGGCCACACGACAAACACACGTTCCCAGCTTAGCTAGAGAACAAGGAACCTGGTCACAGAAGCGGCGCGCTCCGGCTAATCACGTTACACTGTTTTTGCTTCACATTACACTTAAGTTTACCCCTGAAACGGAGTCAAGGGAACCATGACAACTCTTCAGTCTGAGAAGAGGCATGCCGTTATGAATAAATGTTTGTATACATTTTTTGTGGATCTTGGAGTGTGCACATGGAGAACGGACTGCGCTTAAAGACATCTGGATGCGATGAAATAGAATTTGTTTAAACAAAATGAAGCCCCTCTCTCTACACCTGGAAAGCCACCCAGAGCGCACGCTGCTCATCACTACATACTTGTGCAGTGATTTTAATAGGACTGTATTGACAGATATTTCACTACAGCCATATGAACGCTTTTCAATGAAAATGAAAGTCATCATGAAAATGCATGATGACTTTCACGGCTTTCACTGAAAGAGTCAACATGAATACCGTGACTTTACACATGCCGGAATTGAGGGAGGAAATGGTGATGCACTTATACC
>NW_015544194.1:2061076-2066482 GCF_001515605.1 Sinocyclocheilus anshuiensis | reverse complement strand
TAACAAATTCAAAACAGGATATGCTGTAATTATGAATAATAATAATAATAATAATAATAATAATAATAATAATAATAATAATAATAATAATAATAATAATAATAATAATAATAATAATAATAATAATAATAATAATAATAATAATAATAATAATAATAATAATAATAATAATAATAATAATAATAATAATAATAATAATAATAATAATAATAATAATAATAATAATAATAATAATAATAATAACAGCATGTTGAAGAATCTGTTTACTTTTTTCCTAAAATATGAAATAAATGAATAATATAAATTATGAATGAGAATTGTCCTTCTTCTTCTTCTTCTTCTTCTTCTTCTTCTTCTTCTTTTTCTTCTTCTTCTTATTATTATTATTGAACACAAATATTTACGCTACATAGTTTGATGCATTTCTTAAAGTATATAATAAATAATAATAATAATAATACTAATCTTCATTATTATTATTATAATTATTATTATTTAACACATGCACATAAGCTACATAATTTGATGCATTTCTTAAAAAATTAAATAAATTAGTAATACATTTATAATAATTATCTTCCTTATCATCATCATTATTATTATTATTATTATTATTGAACACACACTACATAGCTTGATACATTTCTTAAAATATTAAATTAATAGTATTAAAATATTAAATTAATAAATGAATAACAGCAATCTTCGTCATTATTATTATTATTATTATTATTAATTTATTAATTCAGATATTTAAAATTCTGGAGCTATTTGCATATGCAAAATAATGTAATATTCTCAGCGAAATTAAAATGGAAGAAAGAAAGAAAAATGTCAGCTATATTTATGGCTTACGGAACTCTAATGAAAAATGTATTTTTGCACTTAATGCTATTTATTTCAGCTGAATCAGCTGGGCTTAACATGTAAATAATAAACCATCTAAATGTAAAATACTCCTCTGCGATCTATGGCATATTAATCAGCATGTTTAATGAGAGACTGCTGATAAAGCGGCCGGACAAAAATAAATTGTGCAAAAAGCTATGTGCATATGAGAGACACCTATGGATTGATCAGCCTTTTAATTCTATTTTAACAAATAGTCCAGGAGTCTTGGACGGAGACGCGGGAACATGACTAGGATAATCAGCATCATGGAAGCTAATCAGATTTCTAAGAGGAGTTGATTCTTGGTTTTGCAGAAAGAGCAGAAGAAGGCTTGACGATAAGCTGAAATTTAAGTGTTAATTTTTATGCTAATCTTCCAGCAATCTCCACGTGATGCAATTTGCTCCCCTGCTCCGCAGATATGAAATTGTCCCGCTCACAGAGAAAATGTCAGCTTGCCAGACCCTGAAAGCTTGTAATTTATTAGGTATGTTTCTATTAGTATGTGTCACACTTGTTAGCCAGCCTCTCTCTCTCTCTCGTGCACACTTGTGCACATGCAAACTCGCACACTCAGACTAGCGCTCCATGTGTTTGCCGCTCAGCCCGCGGCCTTAAAGAGCGTCTCAGCTCAGTGGCTGTAGCACCAGGGCATTAATGTATTATCATATATCGGGTGGTCCTTGCCCTGTGGACAAAAGGCTGTTTAATACAATTTAATGACATTCCCGAGCAGGAGGGAGAAAGGGGGGAAAGAAAGGGCAAAGCCCAGATTAAATTAGCATCTGTGGTTCTTATAGTTCACCCATGCAAAACTTAGCAACAGAAGCGCTATGACTCCACCCCTTTGCCCCCCATTTCTTTTTATTTCATTGTCTCTTGACGAAAAAGAGCGACAGTATAGTATAGGAGTTCAAGTAAGAGTTAAGGAGGATAAACACAGGTTGCAGCTCATAACCTGTCAGAGACGCTCATGTTCCCCAAAGGCCACAGCGTGATTGATTTTCTGTGTGGCGCAGTGATGTCATCCATAAGAGACGTGAGGAGCTGACAGCCGATGCGTTTGGGCATCTCTGTGGCTGTGCCGTTTACCGACACGGGTTTCTTTGTCTTCATCTGTCTCTGCCTCACTTTACACATCTCTATCTCTCTTCTTTCCGTCCTCTCTCTCAAGCACACTCCCTCCCCTCATTTCCTCCCTGTTTGTGTTGTTTAAGGAAGCCATTGCCGGGCATCCAGTGGTACACTCAGCATACTCTGTGTAGAAGGTTTGGATGCAATTCACATATAGGTCAATTAAATGCGCCAACATCTGCTCTCTTCTAACCATTTGCATACAGTATTCATATGTTAATGATGTCCCTTGTTTTGTGTGTGTATGTTTGTGTGTGTGTTTTTCACTTCCTCCCCTCCTCCCTGTCTCTTTGTAAAAAAAATCAGATAGAACATTTTTGGATTCAAACTGCTTCAAGTGGCGACTCCAAACCGGATAGTGCCGTCCTATTTTTATTTCCTCTCCCTCTCTCACTCGCTGAAAGCAGAAACTCTTTTACTGCGAGCGGCGGGCTTGTTTAGCTGCCATTGGCCCTGATTCGAACAAGAATCATTCCACTGTAGCTGCAAAGGAAGTCCTTGCCTTTGGAAAGCAGCTTAACGCCTTATAAATCAGTGATGAGGCAGATGGACCAGCGATAATCTATTTAGAATGCCTCACAGCAAATATTGTCGTACAGATGATTAGAGATTGAGCTATTTTAACTCGGCCTTCTCCGCCCTCTCAGCAAATCTTCTGCTTCTGTGAATGATTTAAATTGGAGAGTTTCTTCTTTTCCCCCTGCTTTTCCTCCCTAAATATGTCTGCGTTTTCGAAGTGCTCGCACGGGGGAAACGAAGGGGTGAAGTGTACGTGTTTTACGCCGCCATTTTCTTGGCAGTCTTCAATGGCGTGCCGCGGAACAAAGAGCAGGGAGATGGGCCCGAGCCAACAGGCTAATGACAAAACGCACGCTTCTTAACCCAATATTAGTAGAGGGACGCGGCTGTACGTCAGGGCTGGAGCCGCACCGGAGGCCCCCCGTTTCGCTTTGGTGGTCGATAGGTCCCGATTTAGCACGAGGCCACATAGACGGGCTGGACGATGGATGGCTAGAGAGAGAGAGAAAGAGGGAGGGAGGGAGGGTGGAGTGCGAAAATGAAGTGGAGGTTGTCAGATGTGGCAGCTGCTTGGAATCCTGATAAATATAAGTCCTTATTGATCGGCTGAAAATGAAAGATCCCAGAGTGGCGTGCAGTATTTAGCTTCTTGTCTGCCGAGCGCGTCAGCGGTGGCCTTGCCTCGCTGGGATAGATTTTCAGCGGCGCTCTGAGCCACGGCTTTGATTTCATCTTTAACCTTTTTCGGCTGCTTTTCCTTGACCTCTGTGCCACTGCTGTGATTCAGTGAATTTGTTACATTTGGCCTGACATCCTCTCTCCCTCTCTCTCTTTCTTTTTTTGCTGACAGAGTAAAGACTCATCGCCGCTGTCATCGCTTGTTACCGTACAGACTCAGTGGCGGGGTGAGTCACGGACTCTTCAACCTGACGGGCCCCGGACCAGTATGCAGTTAGAGTGATCAGGTAAGCGAACATTCACCTCACGGCCCTTCCTTCGGTAGTTGTAACGCGACACCGCTCCTGGACCAGATATGGGACGTACGTTTAGCTCGCTGATCCCAGATCTGCACACTTGAGCGGTCCTTAGATAAGACGTGAAGCATGCTCACTTACCCGCTGGTCTCAAATCATCAGTGTCAGGATGAGATTAACTGATCCCAGAGTCTGATCCCTAACAGACAGTCCATTTGAAGTGGCACGTTTTGTGCTGAACGGTTGTAATCTTCTCCTGCGATGTGTCTTTAAGCCGAACACCTAAATGACATATAAAAGCCTAATTTAGAGCAATTGCTTCGCCAATTTGCTCTTCTATCTGGTTCAAGCCTTTTCAGTGACATGTTTCATATGTTGCCACCACAATTTTATAATTGAACATAATAACACCTCAATACATATAAAATATATATGATAGGCAGAGAAGACTAGAACTAGTAACTAAGATTTTGAGATAAAAGGATGATTACATCTGTGTCTTCTCTAGCAGTAGTTTGTATGTCAGTTGTATGTCAGTTTCATCAAATCGAATTATTTGGTAATACTTTATAATAAGGTTCATTAGTTTAACATTAGTTAACTACTTTAGTTAACATGAACTAAGCATGAACAATACTTCTACATCATTTATTAATCTTAGTTAATGTTAATTTCAACATTTACTAATGCATTATTACAATCAAAAGTTGTGCTTGTTAACATCAGAATCAGAATCAGAAAGAGCTTTATTGCCAAGTATGTTTGCACATACAAGGAATTTGTTATAGTGTCACAAGCTTCCAGTACACGGAGACAACAACAACACACAGATAATAAAAATGAGATGTGAATAAAATACACATGCATAAATATAAACCACAAAAAAAGAATAAATTGTATGTACAGGTGTGCTATAGATGGAATAGGAATAGAATAAAATAAAATAAGTTGTAGGGATGTACTAGGGTTTAGGGTGATAAATAAGTATAAGGTTATTGCACATACTGTACTTTAATTGCACAATGGGAAAACATTAACTGTTCATGAAGTAGATTGCCTGGGGAAAGAAACTGTTCTTGTGCCTGGCTGTTCATGTTAGTTAATACATTAACTAATATTAACTAATGGAACCTTATTGTAAAGTGTTACCAATTATTTTTATACATTTTATTATCCAAATGTATTACAAAATTACAGTAACAATATGACATAGGGCCTACACTACTTTAAAGGGGTCATATGATGTTGCTAAAAAGAACATTATTTTGTGATCGCGCCGCGTAAACATAAAACCATGTCTGCATTTGTCATCGGAGAAATTACAAACAAAAAGCGCTACTCTACACTGCTCAAAACGTGCGTTTGAATCATCAGTGGCAAATCCTTTAAATGAAAACCTACTTACAGTCTGTGAGTCAGAACAGCCGGCACTGCAGTCTACTCTACCAGGATCAGGAAACAGTACTCCATAAAATGCGCTGCACACAAATTAATATTTGGGTTGAACGGTTCTGGAACAGTGTTGTAAATACAACTTAACCACTGATTTCTAGTCGTGTCCTCTTTTGGAAGGCCAAACAAAGTAGTTTCGCTTTCACAACGAAACACACAGCGGGCTAGAGTGAGCGGCAGCCAGCTTGAGTGAGGAACGGCCGGCAGCTAGAGTGAGCGGCGGCGGGCTTGTGCAACCACATGTGACGACCCCGGGCTGGACTCCGCTTCGTCCACAGTGAAAGCCGATCCGGCGATCCACATCGCGAAGTTGATGTATTCCCTCAGCGACCAGTCAAACAAAGTAGATTTGCTTTCACAACGAAACACACGGCAGCAACAATACTACAGCGAGAATAAAAGTTACACCTTCTTTCTTTGCGTGAACATTTGGGCG
>NW_015544194.1:2056360-2060745 GCF_001515605.1 Sinocyclocheilus anshuiensis | reverse complement strand
AAGAGCTTGTAACACTTCAAAGAGAAAGGAAAATTTGAAATCGCATCATATGACCCCTTTAAAAAAAATAATATTAGTACTTTTATTCAGGACACATTAAATTTGATCAGAAGTGAAAGTGAAGAATACATTTGCAAAATATTTCACATAAATGCATTTAAATGAACTTTCTATTCATAAAATAATCCTGAACAAATGTATTACAGTTTCCACAAATATTAAGCAGCACAAGAGCACCATATTAGAATGATTTCTGAAGGATCACGTGACACTGAAGACTGAAGTACTGTTTTTACTGTATTTTAATTTTTTATTTTTTTTTCAAATAAGAGACTTCTTTCAAAGACATAAAAAATCATCTCAAAATTTTGAATGGTAGTGTATATTCAGACCAGAGTAAGCTATGAAGTGACAGTAGATTTTAACTGAAAGATTGATGTGTTCTCAGTTCTCATATATGTCAGGACAAGGTTTTTAATGTGTTAAATTGTATGAATCTTTTCAGTTTGCTATTTAAAATATTTGTAATCCAGAATAATTGTTGGATATTTTTTATGTTACCTTGTACATATTTTTGATTGTCAATTGATATCAATTGAATTTTCACATTGTTTTACTGTTTAACTTTGCTTAATTAATTGCATATTTTATTGTGACAGCTTACCAATGACAAGCCGATGACAAGCCTGGGTTTTAAGGAAAACCGAATACATAAACTGACTTTAAATAATAAAACCAGCCTGAGAAATAATCACTGGGCTAAAAAGCGTGATTAAAATCTTCATGCATTTTATTGCACTTTGCATATTTGGATAAATAAAACAATAAAAAATTACAAGTGTGATCTTTAAATCGAAATAAAGAATGAAAAGATGCAGTAATGATTTATGTTTCTTTTTTTTTTTGTTTTTTACATTTTTTAAGGGGAAAATAAGAGGTAAAAGCAGCCTATGAGTAAAAAGTCTCCTCCTCCTTCTCCTCCTCCTAGATAGATTATAAATCTCCCTATGAGAGAGCCTGCAACAGCTGTTGGCAGACATACTAGATATGAGAATAGCAGCATAGGATGAAGGAGCATTAAACATTAATATGCTATTTAGCCTAGGTGTATTTTAGGTATTTGACATTTTCATGTCCGGGACAGTCTAAATTTATTCATAGTACAGAAAATAAAAAAAAATAAAATTAGAAAAATAGATTGTGAAGGGGTGGTAGGAGAGCTGTAAGCGGAGGCCGCATTTTTTTTTTTTTTATGGTCACCCTTTCATTCAGTAATGATAGGTGTTAAGACATCGTCTATGGAGGAGACTGGAGCCCATTATGGGCACGGTAATAATTAGCACATGGCACAAAGGGAACCATTTGCCTCTTAAGCCTCTGCTTAATGTTTTTTTGTTGTATTGTTTTGCTATTTTTATTTCTATTTATTTTGTTTTCTGGTATTTTTTCCTTCTCTTTGTGTTTTGTTGAATGGTTAAAGGAACCTTTTGTGTGTGTGTGTGTGTGTGTGGATGAGACAGTGAGAGTGGAAATCCCAGCTTCAGTAGTGATTAATTACTAATACTCCCTCAGAACATCTCTCTATCCCTGACTATCTAATCACACTGAAATCTAAGACATGTCCTGAGAGGAGAAGAGACGATAGGACTACATGGACCATCTCTCTCTCTCTCTTCATTGTAACTTTATCAATCTCACAATCTTGCTTCTTTTTCCTTAAAGGAACAGTCACCCAAAATGAACAACTTACCCTCATGTTTTTTTTAAACACATATGACACTCTTTCTTCTGTAGAGCACAAAGCGAGTTATTTATAGCAAAATGTCCTAGCTACTCTGTTCCTTACAGTGACCACAACTGTCAATAAAGATTTTCAGTGAATAGTCTGTTCTTCACAAAAAGCTATTTCATAGAATGAAGCCTTTGGGTTCTGGACGTTAAAATCCCATTCATTTTCTCCATAGGGGAATTTGTTTTTGACGATAACCTTTAAAGACAGACCTATTGTGAGCTACAAGGTTGTTAATCAATAGTATATGATTTTTGAAGCCATCGACTTTATTTTAACTTTTTTTTTTTTTTTTAAATAACCATTTTATTAGTGGAATTCCTGGTGAAAAACAACATAATCCATGATTATGCCAAAAAAAAAGAAATCCACCAATCACAAAATCGTAAAAAGCTAATTCCGCCCACTCCCATGAAGCACTGTGAATGACTTAATAGTGATAACTGTTGCTATCTATAGCTTCAGAAGACTTGATGTAGAGCACATTAGCCATAAGGACCACATTTATGGAGCATGAATTATACATTTTAATTAGGCATTTTTGCTCCTTTTTGGAGCTTGACAGTTCCAGTCCCCATCTGCTTTCACTGTATGGAAAAGAGCAGCTCAGACATTCTTCTACATTCCCTCTTTTGTGTTCCACAGAGCATGTTTGAGTAAAGGATGTATGATTGTATTTTTAGGTGAACTATCACTCTAACCACCCCACTTTTGTTCTCTCATTCTCTCCAACCTTCTCTAACATTTTTCCTCTCTTCTGCTAAATCGCTATCAGTCCATATGTGTCTCGCCTGTTTTTTTGTAACATGCTCCACTCCCCCTCACTTCTCCCTCTCTCTTTCTCTCAGGTGTTATATATATACATACACTGTTACTCCCTGAGGTAATATTTAGCAATAACATGTTTAACACCACAACCCTCCAGTCACAGATCCTCACATCATGCTTAAAAAACAGAGACGGGTGACATGTGTCTGAATCTGCTGCTTTTCTATCTCTGAAGAAAAAATGGCTTTTATTTAACAGTTATAGCTATTACAGGATCACAAAAAAAAAGAAAGAAAAAAAAATCTCAAGGCAGGGATAATTTCCATAGATATCTCTCACTACAAAGAAAGCTGAAAATCAAAGCGTTGCCGTCATTTAAAGAAAGACAGAGACTTTTCGAATGACACTCTTCATTTTATTTATTTATTTTTCCGGTTGGTGAAGTATTTGCATAGCTGAAGTTAGCAGTCTCTCTTGACAGGCTGGGGAGAACAAACAAAACCGCTCTCTCTTGAGACTCTCTCCGCCACGTAGGGTGATGCAAGCTTACATATATTAACAGCGCGTTGTACGATCGCTAACTATCAGAGTGAGCCGTCTATCCAAAGTCCTCCGTTTCTTCTGTTTCTGAGCAGAGAAGTTGGCAGCCCGGTGTCACCGTTGTCAGAGTTGCGTTAAAGTAGCCATATTTGATGTGCTGGATGTTTGTAGCTGCTCAGCGGCTGTGTTTGGACATGTGCGACGGAGTCCTCGGCCCCTTCAGGTCAGCGTTTGTGCGAGCGTGCGTTTCCCCATGTGGCGGGAGGGTCGGAGTGTCAAGAGTGGATGTGCCTTTGAGGCCGTAGTGCGGCAGATTAGCGTCTTTTCTTATCATTCAAATCGAGCCTCCACTCCCTTTGAAAAACATATTGTACACATCCCCTCCCCTCCCTCCCCCGTCGCCCCTGACGACAATCTGCGGCCATGATGGCTGCCTCCGAGGAGCTTCCCCGAGCTGGTGGCAAAGAGAGAGCGAGCGAGAGAGACAGAGAGATCGTCAGGGGATGGCGGAGGGAGGGGCTGTCCGTCCCAAACCTTCTCCCACATCATCAGAGTGTGATCGCAGCTGGGTAATTGATATATGGCTGTGGCTGTCTCTTCTCCTCACCCTTGTTAAGGTCAACTTATCTACATTTCACCCCTTATTTCTCCACTCCCATTATATTCACCCGCAGATATTGACTGACTGGTGTGGCCTGTCCTCCTGAAAATATGAATTGAGGATGAAACAAGTGAGCGCTCGCATAGGGGAAGGGGGGGCCGCCTTTATTCCGGTGCCTAACCCTTGCCGGTTATCAAAGTAACTTCCAGCTTATTAGTAACAAAAGGCCTTTTTCTCCTGCTCTCATCCCACCCCCTCCTCCTTCCTCCTTTGTGCGGGCCGTGTTCGCTAGCGCTTCCTGAATTAAACTGCTGGCTTCCTGTTCTTTTATATGCATGGCCACATCTGGGGGAGCTTGCTCGCAGCCCCGCTGCTTAATAACAATCACCTTCCCTTTCAGTCGCCCCTGATTGTTTCTAATTCACTCTGACAGATAGTGGCTGACAAGCCGCCCGCGCCTCCTCCCTCCGTGACCCCGGCTCACTCACCATACTTATACCGCCTGTCATTTTTAATATTTGATTTCGCTTTTAAAGTTATGTGTTTTAGTCCAGTGATGAAATCAGTGTTTAACCGAAACACAAAATGGATCTCTCTCCCACTTTCTCCAGGCTTCTTTTTTGGCAGCGGCTCGCTCTTTTCCTGCTCTTTCTTCCTTCGCTCTCTCTCTCTCTCTCTCTCTCTCTC
>NW_015544194.1:2030730-2056290 GCF_001515605.1 Sinocyclocheilus anshuiensis | reverse complement strand
CTTCCCTCTCTCTCTCTCTCTCTCTCTCTCTCTCTCTCTCTCTCTCTCTCGCTCTGTGGTTTTTCTGTTCGTTTGAAACAATGGGGTGAAGGTGGTTTAAATGCCATGTGGGGCGGCATGATGGTGGCATTGTGGAGAATTTTTTCTTTTGGAGTCCATCTGGGCGCCTGTACCGGAGGACTCTATAAAAGCTGGTGGATTGGATGGAGTCATGGCCACGCTTTCCATTTATTAATGTGAAAGAGAGTGTGAAGCACAGCAAACATTTTATTCAACAATTATTCACCAATGGCTTCAGGCTCATAGATTTGTAGAGGTTTCAATCAAGTCGTTCTCAGCTGATATCCATTAAAGACACATAGTTGTGCATTATTTATATTTATTTATATTTTGACGGCATGGGGCCACTACTAGATTGCTGAGAGAATGGATGGATGCATTGACATCTAGATGGATTGCATTTTGTGAGAAATCCATTCAGTTATTTGATTGAAGTACAACCCGACTTTGATATATTTTATATTATTTTAATGTTGATCTGACCAAATCAAAACTTTCTTTATTCATAATGTCATGCATCATTCAAACATATAATGTCTTTAATCATTTTTATTCCTGTTAATCACATTTAATAATAATAATAATAAACAACTACAAAGAAGAGGATTGATTATTTATTTATTTTTTACATTCTGACACTTACATAAGCTTCTTTTTAGGGCAACAGTTAAAATGTGTTGATTTTAAGATTAAAGCTCAAAATGATACTCAAACAAGGATAAATTTCACATTAAAAGGGTCTTGAGGGTTAAACAAATATATCAAAGCCAAAATGAAAGTGTGTAAGGAGGGGAAAAAAACTGCTGAGAAATATCTTCCTGCGTCTTGACAGCTACCTTTCTGCCTAGCAATTTACCTTTAACTACAGTACTTAACAGTTTCAGGGCAATTTAAATCAAACACTTCCAGCCTTACATACTCCCATCATTATTTTTACAAAGCACCATGTATAGTTCTTTAATCAGTCAATCACGGAGTCTGTGCCATTGTAATGCACCCCTCACGCTTCCTGTTGTTCAAACACTATCACAGTTGAAATCAATAGAATTGTATTTTTAACTCACTTCAATCAAAACACCCACACTGTTTGTGTACTCTGCTCTCTCCATCAATAGTCTTAAGACCAAAAACTAAACTATTGCGTTGATGTTCAACCTACCGAACACATAGGCGTCGCTATGTTCGGGGAAGCGACAGTGCCTTGGGCGTGCCCAAGTCCAGTATTTTTTTTAATAATTTTTTTTAATTTTTGAATGACAAAAATAGAACTAATTGGAGAACCACTGCATGTTTTCACTAAAGGCACAATTTAATTACATTTGAACCGAGAATGAGTATTTTGGGAATGTGATATATTCATTCAAACAAATGGAGCGAGAGAAATGCAATATTTGTTTTGCTTTGATTAGCAGATTGGCAGGGATTTTTTGTTGTTGATGTTGTTGTTTTTCAGAAGAGAACCAAACATCTTTTCTCAAATCAAAACTTTTGGATTCCTGTTTTACCTAAAAGTGCAAGACTTCAGGTTCAGCCACCTCAACCCCATCCTAAAGTGATAATACCACCGTTTAAATCATAGTAATCCTTATCCTGAGGGTCTATGACTGTGGGATACATACATTAGCCTGCTTGTAGCCTTCTCTGTCCTGCAGTGGCACTGCTGATAAATACTTTATTAATAACTTTCTAAATAATGTGAAGTGTATTGTTGTCTCCGAGGTTGTATTAATAAACATGAAGGAATTTATTTGTCTTTAACAAAGCATGATTAATGCACATTAGTGTGTGTATTCCGAATTCTCGCAGTCTACTTTTCCCCGCCCAATGAAAAAAAGAAAGAAAAACACACACACACACACACACACCCATCAGCATTAAATATTTATGGCATAATATTAATGGTTTTGTAAAGAAAATAACAAGTTATTAATCCTCTGATTAACAACTGATTAACCTTTTTATTAAACACGTGATCCGTGCTTCGTGGATTCAGGATGTGTCGCTCGAGTGTGCTGCGGAATAATTATTTTTGTGTCTTTTTTAATTGCAAAAATTGCACGGATGAACTGTTTTTCTGCCCTTTTTTCTTTTCAAACATGCACAGATAGAGATGGATACGGCATTGCCGACACAATATTTTGTCGATGTTAAGCATCCTACAAAAAAAAACATGGACTAACTATAGCAGGACATAACTGTGGACAATGAGGTTTAATTCTCGCATCCGTTTACTCCTGTGTTATTGGCATGTGTGGAAAAATAGGGAGAATGCACACACTGCTAAAGGACAAGCGGCTCGCTGCTCATCTCACTGCCATTGTGGGTATTTTTAGGTCTCGCCTGAGTCAGTTCAAGCACAATTATGCTTATGTTTCACACACGCCAAGTGTGACTTCATCTTACGGGGTGGAAATGGGAGAAAAAAGAAAGCTGCCTGGGCAGTTTTGCAAATAAAATAAAACAATATAATTTATAGCATTTCACATTGTCACGATTTCCTGCTGCTTTTCAGCTTCCTGATACACAGACAGACAGAGAGACATGTAAAGTTATGAAGGACGGCCTGCAGGTCCCTCCTCCCTTGACTCCTTGGGAATGCAACACCCTCCTCACGTGATTAATACAAACGTGGGGCCTGGGCTGTTTTACAAGCATCAAAAAATCTAATTCATAATACGTTTTATACCCTGACCCCTGCCATCTATTGTGTCGCTATTCTTTAGCTTGCAGAATCCATCAAAGGCCATAGTGTTGTGAAAACCGACCACAATAGCAGTCTTTGTGTGGAGATGTGTGTGGGGATAAGGGTGTTGGGACACTTGTTGTTTTTTATGCTTGGTCTTATGATGGATTGGTGCTTGTTCGGTAGGGTCTCTTTGTTAACTTTCTCTCACACTCTCTTTTTTAATGTTTTTTTTTTTTTCTCAAATGGACTGATCTTACCTTCATTGACTTTCCTTCACCCCCTCGCTCAGTTTAAGGTCTCGCTTTTTCTCTTTCTGTCCTGCTGTTGAGTGTTCCTTACTTCCTCTTAACCTTTTTTTTTTTCTGCAGAGTCCTTCATCTTTGCTTTCTTTTATCATGTAGTCTTTCCTTCTCTCTCTCACTTTCAATCTTCACGCAAGCAAACTGGCCACCCTGGGAATCCCGGCAGTCAGTCACACGCCCCTCCAATATATATATATATATATATATATATATATATAATATATAAAATGTTCCTATTGAGGTCTTTTCCATCAAGTCATTCCCCAGGGTCTTGTATGGCAGTGGTTCTCAACTGATTTAGGACTATATCAAGTGGATGTCAAGTACTTTAGATATGAAGTGGTGAGGTTCTTTCTTTCTTTCTTTCGTTCTTTCTTACTTACTTACTTACTTACTTTCTTGCTTTCCTTCTTTCTGAGGATAAGGGCATGTCAAGCAGACTATTTGTGTTGACATGAGCCTAATTTGTTAGGGTCTACCCAATGAGTTTGATTGGATGCGTGACCTTTGGCAGCAACAAAGATATGTGAATTGTTTTCTTGTACCCTTTTAATGGTTGGTAAACATGTGTATTAACATTATTTGTCCTAAATATGCACAATTATATAATTATTTTTTTTATTTATACTTATCATTATATTATTGAAACATACATTTCACCCCACCCAGTTTGGTCATGACCCAGCAGTTCAGATGCACTGCTGTACACCATCTCTCCCCTGATAATCTCAAACCTGTATGTCATAATCCAGCCGCTGACACTCAAAAGGAAAGAGATAGAGAGAGAATACCTACTTAACCAGTCTCTTATCTTCATTTACTCTCCTTTTTTTTTTACTTTTGCTTTTTTCCATAGAGTATTGCTGCTTCTCAAAAGACAGAAAGCAGACAATTTGGAGCACAGAGAACGTTGATAGGGTTATGAAGTGCCCCCTCGAGGAGGTGTATGTGCGCACACACTTTCCATAGAGTATTGCTGCTTCTCAAAAGACAGAAAGCAGACAATTTGGAGCACAGAGAACGTTGATAGGGTTATGAAGTGCCCCCTCGAGGAGGTGTATGTGCACACACACACATTGGAGAGTTGTTCATTTATTCCTTGCTCTGATGAGAGCAGTACTTCGTGCCTTCAGTGTTTTGTGGCTAATACACACAACACTCTTGCACATATATATATATATATATATATATACACACAGAGTTCTGGCATGAAACTCTAGATGGCGCAGTCCGATAGGTCTAACTCAATCTGACCTAATGACATCATTATCCCATGGCACAGCTAATTGGTTCTCTCCTGTATAGGTGGCCAATGAGCTCGCTGCTCAACATTCAAATATATGACTAGTGTTTGCTGTAGCAGTTGCAGCTTGCTTCAGAAACCCTCCACCTTCCCTAGCTCCACCTGTATATATCTGCTATGAGGTGATACTTGTATGCTATATGGGGGTTATTTAATGTATGTTATATTTGAAGCAGCAATATTTCTTACATGCTCACAGCAGCATGTTGTGGATGTATTGGCAGTAGCAAGTCTCGGTACTTGCTCTGCAGCAGCAGCAGCGTAGCAGATCTATTCCGCCAAGACCAAAACATTAACATTGTCATGTACATTACCATGCCAATCCCTCCAAGAGTTGTCATGACAGAAATAAATATATATATATATATATATATATACATATGTATACATATGTCTTTCGGTCCTGCACATATATAAGAGAGCACAAGACACATAATTGATTTAGTGCTTGTTTAAAGAGAACATAGCTTTTTTAGCCCTACAACAAAAAGACATTTTAAGTCCCCAATGCTCAGCTTTCCAACTTGACACTAATGTAGACTGAAATACACACTTCCAAAAGTGCGTGTGACGCTTTTGGTGCGCATATTGTTTCTTTCTTTTTTCAAATGCTAGAATATACAGTGACAGACCTTGATAGGTGTTTTGTTGGTATATCGCTCTCCTGGTTTAATGAGCTTGTTTTCTATTCCGACCCAATTGTCAGTTCGCCTCTACGTTTCCTCTGTCATTCTCTGCCTCTAATGCACTGACAAAGATAGGTTTTTTTTTTCCTCCTCTGAATCAACCGTTCCCTGAATCAAAGCGTGAGAACTTCAGCTGTATGCCACAGCAGCCCTCTTCTGCCACACTTCCTCTCTCTCCCTGCCTGTAGCTTGGCGGCTTCCTCCTCAGCAGGGGGAAAGGTAAATCATGTGAGGAGAAGGACTGGGGAAGGGTAGCTGACTGTGACACGTACCTGTCAGCAGGTACTCAAAATAATTGGTAAATGACTGTAGCGGGATGGAGAGGGCTCTCTCTTCCCCTCCTCCGTTTGATAAATATTTGAAGTTGCCAGGCGGTCGTAGAGCACAGCGCAGAGAGTGGGAATATCACAGAGGTTGGGCTCGGAACGCAGACGTTACGGAGACGGCGTATTGTGCGGATAATCTAATTTCGAGTAATACACCTCTAAAGTTAAAAGCTAATCTGCTGGGACTCGATTTTGTAACCTAGCGAAGCAGACCTGCATTTATACCTGCATTAACTCAATTACATAGAGTGTAGGCTTATATTAGACCGACTATACGCACACACTCGCACGGACTTCAGTTGGCAGCCCTCTGCCACTTACACACATTAAATGTGAAAAATGCATAATTCTTCATAATTTTGAAACAATGCCATGGAAAGTTCAGTCCGATAATTACTCGGCGGACAAATGTGCTTTAACATTGGGAAATCTTCGCTCCCTGCCAATATTAGGAGCGCCATTGGGCTCTGTTTGTCTGATAATGAACAGTATTCATTTTCATCATGTTCCTTCAACCCTCCTCAACTCCCTTTACACCATAGTCAATTAAAGCCCTCAGGGCCCTTCTGTGCATAAAGGGATATATAATTATTTTGACATTTGGCTGCGGACATATTAGGCACACCCAGAGCACATTTAGAGCGAATAGCCTTTATAGCACGTTTAAAAGACCTGTTCCAGCTACAGCCAAAGAGGGCGACTGAGGATTGGTCAGGGAGTCTGGCTTCGCTTTACAAGGAAAGGTGAAGACGTTGCACCGGCATGTCCAGTTGTAGGCGGATGGAAGAATAAATGGGGAATTGGATCAGGTAAATGTTTTTTGTAGCTTCATTGGTTCAATATTTCGGTGCCCCTTCAATCTGACAGGCATGTTTATAAGATGGTGTTTCAAAGACAGCTGGGTAACGGCAGCTCTGAGACAACATACATGAACACCAATCCTGGCCAAAGGACTTTGGATAGCAAAGCACCCCTTGGTGTAGAGGAAGTGCGTTAGGCTAAAACGAAGGAGTGGGTGTACGAGGCCACAGAGGCATGTCCATAGCCTTTTCCGCTCTGCCGGCAGTGACTGGGAGACTCAGATAGGACGTTTGGGTAATGAAGCGTGAGGAGCACGTCCTATCCTCACAGCCTAGCGAGTGCTCCTCCAGGGCTGTCTGGAGCAGACTTGCAGGGTCATGCATGGCGTTCATTGGCATAAAACAGCTAAAGGTGTGAAACTCATCCCCGGGGCCCTTAGCCTCTTCGCCCTATAATGCTGAGTCAACTGAGCAACAGGGCAGCCCGCACCGATCCGTGGCGCTGGGACGGAATCATTGCTCTAGTGCAGGGAAGTCTTCTGAGAACAGACGCCAATGGTTACGGAGTAGCCGTGCTGTGCTTCTGAGTCAATTGGCTTGAATTACAACATGTTAAGGTGTTTTGATACCCTCTCTGGCGTTTAATAATACAACCGTCATTTTATGTGGTAGACATAGACCTGTGGCTGTAAAATAAACTAAGCTCAGAAATCAAGTCAGAATTCTGGTGTCATCAGAAATAGCCCAGTCCTTCAATATTCGCCTCTGCCATCTTCTGTAACAAATAAATGTCCTGATACAGCAGCTCTCCTCGGGACATTTCCATTGACATATGAGAATCGGGGAGAAATTTTTGCATCGCTTGCATTCCAAATGATCCACAGTAAGTGTTTTATGTGGACATTATTATCCCGATATGGCTCTCAATGCATGTAAAAAGGAATGACCCCACCATCGTGATTTATTCATTCCTGTCTAGGATATATGCATAGGCTCAAAAAATCCTCGATTCTGCTCAGAATGAAGGCAGATATATAATTCATGAAAGCTAATGCATTGTTTCTGTTGCTTCATCTCGTGGCCCTCCCCCCCTCTCTGCCAGCCTATTCTCTGGCAAAAGGTTGGCAATAATATCAGTATTGAAATGAGAAGTTTGAAAGACGCACTGCTTCCTTTTTATGTGTGTGTAAACTGATTTGAATCACACATTGGGGGCTTACTGAGCGGAGCTTTAAATGTTAAATGGGGGTTGAAGTCTGCCTGAACTAATTTGTAGAGCTTTGCACCATGTTGACATTTAAATGTGATAAGAATAGAAAACTGTATGCCGACCTATTTTGAAGATGCTTTCGGAATACATTCGCATCAGCCGTGGTCTATAATTAATAAAAAAAAAAAACAGGATATGCCCCCCTCCTCCAACCTTTTTTTGCACCAGATTTGATTATAATACAACCCTTACAAGGCACAGAATGACAGAAAAAATAAAGAGGGACTAAAATATGAGCATGGAGGGAATTAAGAGGGAAGTGGATAGCACACACCTGGGTTTGGAGGAGGGGTAGAGATTGCATCGGCTGGCTGCTGTGCTATCACATTACTGCGATCCAGCCCCTGTGTTTGTGAGAGCGAGCAGGGAGGAGAGGGACCTCGCCAAATCAGCATGCAAATAACGCCACATTGTTAACTTAATCAGATGCAGGAGAGAAAATATGGAGAGGGAAGAGGAAGGGAGGAGGGATGGAGGGAAGGCAAGATCGAGGGGAGGGGGCTGCACAAACAAGAGTCAGGGTCTTCTGAAATGGCGGAGAGTGAAAGATTAAACCTCTCTACCGATGGGGATGATGTTTGTGGGGTGCCAGTGTCAGGTCCCATAAGGGGTTAAGGGTCCGTGTGTGTGCATTTCTGTTTGGGAGTGTGTGTGTGTGTGTGTGTGTGTTAAGCAGAAGGCAGAGATGATGGAGGCCTCTTCTTGGAGATATGTGAAGTGTTTCAGACAGGCAGAGCTCAGTGATTGGCTTCATCACAGCCAATCAAGTGAAAGAGACCTGATGATCTACGTCCGTGTTAGGCAACCTAGTGTAACAGGTGTCACAATGGTTACTAGGGCTGTTTATAGACACATTTGTTTCCAGATTAATTAAATTCTGATTCACAAGCGTTCAATTTAAGTCAATTACAATTTTGGATTAGCTTTGATTATATTCAATTTATTTTGGTATAGTTGAGTTACAATGTCCATTTTTCTTACAAATGAAATACATTCTGTCTCAGCTGTTGCTGTAAATTATGCAGGAAAACTTCTGACTTGATACTTCTATGGAAATATACATTTTAAAAATTAATAACAGTACCCAAACATGCTGCAGTTCAATTGCTATTTATTTTAAATATTTTATAATCAACATAGCATAAAAATAAAGTTATAAAGAATGAAGTAAACTTTAAAGGTATTTTTGGTTAAAATTATTATGAAATAAAAGATATTTAATGAATATAGAAAATATGTCCGCCTTTTTTTTTTATGAAGGATAAATTTCATTATTTTTTTTTTACTTCTCATAATATCAGTACATTTATGTCTGTTTTAATGTAAACCAGCTGTAATAACGCTATAAAAACCTCCCATCTTCCGATCCGGCTGCTGTTTAGCTTTTGACAGCCAAATTGCGCATAGAGGTCACGACCTCCCCGGCAACGCTCATACGGAGATCAGCACGCGAGGCGCGCTGGCGAGCGATGGTAACACATACAACATGTTAACATGGCAGCTCGAACCAAACCAAAACAGATGAAGGGAGGAATATGTGTAATCCCTCCCCCCGCGAACGAAAGAGCCACGTGCCCACCTCGCATCTCTCGGGACTGAGAGATACCGGGAGGTCGTTTTTCACTAAAACATCCTTGATTTTATGAACTCGTCTTTCCTTTCTCTCCCTTTGCTTGCCTCCTCTCCCGTTGACTGCGGGTCACCGTGGCAGCCCCCCCTGAAAAAGGATGAATGTGTTATCATGTTCAAGGTCACAGAGGGCAGCGAGGAGGATAAGAATGTGTTGAGCTGGCCAGGGGAAGAAGAACGAGGGACTGAGTGAGGAGACGTGTGGAATCTGGTGTGCTGGCCAACCCAGACCTCTCTCAAACTGTGCCTCTGTCTCTTCCCCATCAGTTAAACTCCGATGCCCAAATGCCACAGGTGGAGGGTCTTACACTGACAGGCTATGATTTCCAGGTCAAGTGGGCTTGGCTTTGACCCCGTGCAGTGGGACCATGTATTTGGTACCTTGTTCTCAGGCTTTTGTTCCTGCTAGTACAGTGGATTGTTTAAATGTAGGGAATGTAAGTGTTATGCCTTCTTTTTAAATGCTGTAGAAAACTGGTGTTTAAACCAGTGGTTATTTTGAGGTGATATGAGGGAAAAAAACAAACAAAAATAAAGCTTTTAAAGTGTTCTGTAGTATAGTGTGGGTCATGCGTTCTCTTCGATGTCATTATAGGGCTTGCTTGCTTGAAAGTTTGAGAACCATTCTTGAAAATAACTGCGATTAAAAGGTGAAATGATTAGGTAATGATGAGGTTTTCCAAACACTTCCCCAGCTGCGATTTGTCAGAAACATCAATAGTCCCAAAACTTGCTATTGGTTGAGTCAGTGTCGCTAGCCTATGTCATGCTGGTCATGAAGGTTAAAACAACTCAACAGCAGTGTTTTGATAGCGTTTACACTTTTAGGGGATATCAACCTACTAATGGTCTACTCATAGATGGCTCTGCGTATTTTTATTATTTATTTATTCATTTATTCATAACACTGAAAAAATTGCACACTTGATCTTTAAGTTCTGCTCAGTGCGTTACCCTAAATGGGTCCTTGAAACATCAAGTATAAAATGTTAATTTGCATGGAAAAATATCTGTTAAGCTACAGACTGTGCAACACCTGCTTATTTTTGTTGCTTTTCTGCATAAAAAGAAACAGTGAATGTAGCTTTTTTGTTGCATGAATCATAAACCCTTTTTTTTTCATATATATAAACAAAAGCCTTTGAGGTTTGACCAGCTCTGCTTTGGTCGTTTAATCATAGTTGTGTGACAGCGTAACGTTGGCATGGAGGTAAACGTTTTCTGCCCGGTTTGTGGTCGAGCAGCGTTTTTCTCTCTCTCTGTCTCTGATCCTGCTGGGATCTGTGGCCTCACCATTTCCGATAAAGCCTGATAAATAAACATGTGCCCTGATCTCCCTGAGGTCCTCCACCCTCTCTCCAGAGTCCACCCATTCCACACACACTTCCTCCCTTCACAATTAGCCCACAATAAAACACACTTTTCTCTTAATAAAGAGAGGCTTTTTAACATACTCTCACCCACCACGGTCTTCCTCTTCTGCTCAGCAGTGATGAGCGACCGTGGAGAGAAGAAACACAGCTTTAGTAGGCCTATCTCGTCTTACCATTCCCAGACAAACAATAGAGCAGAAGACAAAAATAATTACAAATACAATTAAGTAAAAGAAAAAATATATTTTTACGTATAAGCTACAAAGAGTCATGAGCATTTCCAGTCAACTCTGACTTCCTGATGGCTTTAATAAGATTAGTGGCTTTCTTAAAGAGGATGTGAGAGGGCTGCTTTTTAAAAACATGCTCTATGGACAGAGAATGCTTGCGTAACCGTACGTCTCCGCATAGACTTTCTCACAAAAGTGAAACTTTCTCTCAGTATAGCTCAGGGAGTTTATCAAAGTGACAGAATAAAGAAGATTTAACATCAGCCATATTAAAAAGACATGCAGCGGTTCAATATTTAAAAAGCCCATTTACTACGACAGAAGTGCTTTTTCATTCAAGAGCATATGGCTACGGTACCTGTTTATAGTCTTATCGCCTTTCTTTCTGTGTGTGGGGGGAAAAGGAGAGACAAAAAAGGAGATATTTTCAAAAGACATTGAAGAATCATTCAATTAACAGCGACATGATGTAAAATAATTACTTGACTTGCCTCCCATAATGAGTATTTCTAATTAACCATACATTTGTTTTGTGAAAACTCCAACCTACAGGCTGCGGTTGTGAAGAGCTGGTAAGTATGCTGAAGTAGCGGCATATTTTTCTTTCCTGTGCTGTCTGTCTTACGTTGAGCACAATTCGGGACCGATGTATGCACACATGCAGCATTAAACACTGAGTCACATCTCTCTCTCTCTTTCTCTCTTTTCTCCTTTTTTCTCTTTTATTTTAATTAGCCATGCAACAATTAAAAGATTCACAAACTAAATTGAACCTTGTCTCCCTCTCCTCTCGACTCGATTTCAGCACCTGTCAAAACAACACCCCTTGTTGGAGTCATTATGCAAAACTCATACGCACAAAACCAGCATGTGTGAGAAGAAAACAGCAATTATTTCTGATATTCACTTATTTGGGGGTTACATTGACATTTAAGTTTTCCACAAAGGTAATCTTTGTTCGCCGCAGCTGAGAGGTAGAGAGGGTGTCGAGAGAAAACAGACTGTCACCTTCAGACAGTCAAATAAGTGATTGTGATACAGCTTCATATCACATTTAGCCAGGTCCTCTCTGGTGTCCTTAAAGGGATAGTTCACCCCCAAATAATGACTTTTTTTCTTCTGTAAAACACGGAAGAAGATATTTTGAAAAATGTCTTTTGTCCACGCGTTAAGAAGCGAACAGTGCAGGTTTGATCATTCAGAACGTTCTTCAACATATATTTGTGTGTGTGTGTGTGTGTGTGTGTGTGTGTGTTCTACAGAAAGCATACAGGTTTGGAACGACATGAGGGGGAGTAAATTATGACATAATTTACATTTCTGGGTCAGCTATCTCTTTAAAAGTTCAGAGCTTGATACAACAGTGGCAGTTTTGGTGGAGGGGTGTAGTGTTCAGTCCTAACAATGGAGGCCTGATTTTTTTTACGATTTCTGGTAGTATCCATCAGCATTGTCCCATAGTTGCTGTCCTGAGCAGAAGGAAAGATGATGTAATGTTTGGATGATGGCCCTTTTGCCCATCGCCACACTGCGTTCATTGTTTTTCGGCTTTTCTGTGCTGAGGTGTAGTCATGCGTGACGGCTGGTTCGAACACGACTCGCTCGGCCTTGCCACGAAGACACATCCCTGTGTTTCTGATGGGACTGCCAAAAGATCTTTAGGTCAGACAGGGTTAAATTATTATTTTTCAGCCTTTAGTGTCTACCACCTCATGCACAATTGAAATTTCTCCATAGTTGTGGGCAGAAACTACAAGGGAAATTTTTTGAGATGAATCACGTGTTGACCTTTAGTGAAGTATGTTTTACGCTACTTTAGCCTTCATCGCCGGTCACTTGAATTTGTTTCTTTCTTTGTTTGCGAGCGAGGTGAACAGTGTAGCACTTTTCTTTGTAGCTATCCCACTTTTTATGCACAGACCCCCTCTAGCCCACCTCTACAATTTAACAAATGCTCACAGTTATCCATCTTTTTTCCCCTCTCACAGTCTGAGATCTACAGGCAGGAGGCTCGACACGCTGTGACTACCATTGTACCTCTCTCGCACACGCATATACACACACATACAGAGCACATCTGCTGGTCTTCGGGATAATGCTGCACATGTTTAACATAAAGGGAGGCTTTGAGCTTCAGGCCGGCTCTGGATGATGATGAGGATGAGGATGCAGCAGGCCAGGACAATGAACTGTGGGAATTCTTTGGTCTCCCACTGATCTTCCCTCCCCTGGCATCCCAACAAGCCTGTCAGACACACAGGATAAAAGCAGCAGCATTTTTCTCTCTGCTCATCCTTTCAAGGGCTCATACTGATCTGTAGAGATGAGCTGAAAGCTGAACTACCTGTTGAAATGTTCTCTTAAGATGCTCTCAATGACATATTGTGTGAGACAGACACCGGCAGAGTCTGAGAGAGTTTTGCGGGCTGAGCTAACAGACGGTAGCTGTGTAGAGAGGAAGGCGACGCAACCCGTGTGTATTTGTAACTGTAACAATTTGTCTGTGGTGGCTTCGCAACCTATGAACCTAGGTATAATTAGGTCACTTACTGTCTAACCACAAATAAGAAAACAACCTGCATCATGCAGTGAGCTGTTTGCTGGATGAGAACGAGTTCGTCCTTTCAGGCTGCATGCGTTTCTTCTGTTTGATTCAGTTTCGGTCTTGTGCTGGGAACCTTTGCTTAATGCCTCATTACAGCCACTAATAATCCAGTTCAGTCAAAGAGCATCGGGAGGAAGAAAAACAAGCCACGTTTTATTGGATTAATTAGAACTATTCTGAAGACCACCTGCAACCGACTAAACACGGGCAGAGAAAGAGAGAGAGACAGACAGATCGGACCTCGCTGATAAACACGCAGTGATTTTAACAATCGCTATCGGTTTATGATTTTGTTGTTGTGCATTTCTGGCCATATTCCCATAGGTGCATAACATGCAGTGCTGTTTCCATCCATTAAATATGCAGCATATGGCAGCCATTTTCAAACACCAAAGAGTTAATTTCTTTTTGTTTTATACCATATAATGATTTGGAGGAAATAAAAATGACTTTTGCACTTTCTGTAAATAATGAGTGATTTATCAATAACGATGACCTCTTTCATAATGAATTAATCAGCTACTGCATAGTAATTAGTCAATGGATTTTGGTCGATAAAGCTTCACAATAACAGAGCAGCTAATGGCCTCGCGATCTATATTTTTATTTTCATTTCAACTCATGAATACTTTGACTTCAGTTTGTTTTACTTGTCAATGCCTTCTCCCCCCTCTAAACCACCGTTTTCTGTAAATGTACACATACTTTTCCCAAACAAGGATGCAGAAGGACACCAAAATTATGTTATATCAAGACGCAAAGCCCAAAAGAGCCAGATCTGCTCTCTGTTATTTGATTTAGGGCTTGAACATGCTGTGTAATCTAAAACGTTTAAGGATTAGATGGGTTTTATGTCCTCTTTGAGGTTAGCTGTACACTTAAAAACTCTTTGTTCAGAGTCTGTCCAAGGCTAAAGTTTACTTGTGCGTGTGCGTGCGTGTGTGTGTCTATGTATGTGTGTTTTATATGGAACTTTGATTCTGCCCTACATGTTGATTTGCAAGAAGCCACTAGAGGACCAGCTCAAGGATGCGAACGCGCACAGGTACCTCAAGTTTAATGTAATATTTTGTCGCTACAGAGGCCTTAATTTAGTCGTGTTCACCTTGACGTTCCAAAATCAAAGCCTGGCCCTCCCGAAAGCTATCTAACTGCCAGATAATGCAAAACATATTCATGCACTTTGCAATTCTTACTGCAGGCTCTATCAGAAACCACAATGAGTTCAAATATCTTAGATGCACCTTTGTTTAACGTCAATGCATCACATTTGCTACTTGAATCACACTTGTCACAAAGTGCACTGGTGTGTTTGCATTTCTCATGGTGATATATAGATCATGCTATATGCTCATAACATAAATCACACTGTATACTCTCTGGTGTTGAAACCATGGCCCAGCTTGACAAAGCAAAGATAAGAAGAGAAGGACAGCATTCTGATTTTGCCATGTGCACCCTCTAATTAAGATGTGGTTTGCAGAGCTTGCAAAAGGAACAGAATGTGATGTAAAGTGAGGTAAAGATAAGACAAAAATCTGGTTGTTTTGCCATGTTGCTTGAAAGGCTCAGTATTAACCACAGACTGTAAAGCTGCATGCCACTGGGCCCTGTGTGACAGTGCACTAAAGGAAGTCTCAGTGGCTTTTCAAGAGACACGGCGGCGGTGCACGCGTTAATTAGAGCACGCTGCTGCTGTTACGCTACGTGTGACAGGTAGTATCAGGCCGCTGAGACTCGATCGTTTCGTCTAGCTCTTGGCTAACCCAGCTGCCCCAGCCTGAAGAGAGCGAGAGGGAGAGAAGAGGGGGAAGAGGGAGACGGGGGTGTGGGACAAGGAGCCACCACCGTGTTTGCTGTCAGGCCTACATGCTGTGGGCCACGACTCAATGGCACTGATCCAAATAGGTGAGGCATTAGCATTTCTAACAGAGGAAGGATAGGCACTGAAACTTTGCAGGGCATCCTACAAATGCAGATAACAGAGACGTTCATCGCTGAAGAAATGTATTGAGAGGCAGAACGCTGAAATCTTAAATGTGCTGTAGATGTATGAAGTGGAGTGTTTTAAATTTGCTTCTAGGTATAGCTATAAATGAACAACCACATGAAAACGTGAAAAAGCGAATTGCGCATAGCATTTTTTTTTCAGCTTTCTTCTGAATTAAAATTACAGTTTATGCATTTTGACAAAATGCCCCCCACCCCCCGCCCCCAAATTGCTTGCTGCTCTGCAAATTTGGTTCAGAGGCATTTTCAGATATGCATTAAGCATGGCGATGTTTAAGAGCAGATGTATTTAGATTTTAATGACTTTGTTTCATTTGAGATAAGGCTTTTGGCTTGAAGTTTCTGCTAATTATACTGTGGAAAATATGCACTTTACTGATAATTGTTCCATAGTGATGCCGCTCTTAAAGTATTCCCAGTATCAAATTTATTTATTAATGTATTCATTTCTTAATTTATTTATAGATGCTCTTTAAAATATTGCAGACTGTGTGTTATTGTTTGTGGGTGTATTTGTGTCAGGCGTTTTCATTCACATATGAACTTAATACTTTGCCTCTGCAGAAGTGAGTGTTTGTGTGTGTGTGTGAGTGTGTGACACCTCTTTAACCATATGAAATGTCCTTTTTAATCAGAAAAAAAAATGAAATGACTTGGGAGCAAGGAAGGCATATTAATGCACTTAATTTGCATACAGTCGTCAGGCGAGGCTATGTTCAAAAACAAACTGGATTCGTCAGTTCATTTCACATTGTTCCTTTGTCTATCTGCCTTTGTTATATGGTAAAGATAAAGAAGGAAATCAAATTGAAGAAAAGGGCAAGCAGTTATCTCTCCAAATGAGCAACTGCTCATCATGCCTCGCTTAAATCATAGATTTCTATTGCAGAAAGCATGCTAGCCACATTCAAAAAGGGCCTCGTTTGATATCTGCCAGGATTTGCTGCGATGTCGACAAAAGCAATTTGAACAACTCGCTACCCAAAGAAACGCCAAAGTCATAAGGCGTTGCACTAAACCCAAACATCACCCAGCACTTGTAGGTCTTTGTCTGAGGACCGTTGCTTTAATTAGATGACCTGGCAGAGCGAACCGTCCATGATTTATATTTGTCTTGCATTTACTCCTGTATTACATTTTGCTGAATATGAGAAATCCTCACAGAACTGCTTAGCTATGTATAATTTGCAGTGCACGTGCTTACACGCGTGAGTGTGTTTATAACACACCCAGTCTTTAAATACATAATACACCTACAGTTTATTGTTCGCATCCAGATTCCAGCCTTTTTTTTTTCTTTTAAATTTCTCAGAGTTATAGCTCTGGACAAAAGAGGAATGGCATTCAGCAGCAGCCCACAGTGTGTTTAGAAGCGACTGGAAGTGGCCTCAGTGTTTTTATTCATGTTGGAGAGATAAGACTTCAACCGACATAGCGTAGGAAGAGCAAATAGCTAAAGAACAGGCGGCCCTTATTAGAGTTCTTATGAGAGCATCAGCAAATATGTGCTCCAAGCCCACTGCCTTCTACTGCAGACTGAGTGTGTGTGTGTGTGTGTTGGTTTGTTAGTCTTTGTGTATTTTTCTCTAGAAATGCGCTTTTTTGTACCAGACCAGTAGGTTCCTTCAACTGGTTGTCGGAATTGCTGCTGCATGTCAACAAAGAAATCAGTTATTTGTTTTCCTGTGCATTGGGTCATGTGAAAACCATGTACAGGAGCTGTCATACTGCCATGAGAAAAAGTGAAATATAATGTGTCAGCAGCTCAGGTGCTGAGTCATTAGGTAGTCCCTCTCTAATAAGTAAACTGGGTCAATCTGCACCATTTAAAAGGTTTATTAATGACCAAAGGGTGTGGGTTCCTGGCCCAGAACACTTTACCTTTCCTCAGGCGATGAGTGTGTGAGAGACAAACCAGCATGTGTTTCCAAATAATGTGTAGAGAAGAGAAAGCTCTCATCTCCATTATTCTGGACGCAGTTTCCTGAACACCTGCTCTTGCCATTGTCTTTGTTAAAATGACCACAGTGCATTTATTTCACATTCATAATCATGTGTTAAAGCGCATAGCCACTGTTACCAGGCAGCATACTAATCAGCTTAATGAGATATTATACAATATTTTGTTGACCAAAGCAAAATTCACTTCATTGTTTCTGAAGCTTGACCCTGTCAGTTGCAGGGGAATGCAGCAACATCATTATCCTTCCTTAAGATGGTGAGTAGCATGCTAAATAAGCACAAGCTATCCAGATGACAACAGACACTGCTCATGTATTCGTTTTAGGCTGACGGTTCATTGGGCCACTTTGTGACCATTTTAAATGACTGGGAAGCCTCTGATACTTTGGGAACCCTTTCAATAACACCAACTGTTGTTTTCTTCTCATCGGAAGCCATACGAGAGTGAGAGAACAGAGAGAGGGAAAAAAAAGAAGGTGAACACAGAATGATTTGCATCAAACGTAATGTGCCTCTTAATGGAAAATTACGCCAAGACAAGTGTCGCAGCAGTGAGATAAGGGCTTGTGTTTGCTGGAGTAACCCCTTGGTTTTAAGTGCTATTGTTAATATCATAATTGTAGTATTGCGGTGGCTTCATGACAATACCATTGCTCCGTTTCATTAAGGCGTGTAATTGGAGGGATTCTGATAGGATGGGACCAAGTAGCTTAATTATGCGGCGCCTTGCCGTGTTTACTGGGTAATTATTGCCTCCAAAATTGTGTTACTGTTTGAGAAAAAGTTCTGAGAGTTGCAGCTTCTCTCCCCAAGTGTGAGAGTACATGTAGTACTTCATAAATCAGAGGGAGATGAACTCACTCTTTTTTTTTCTTCACACTTGTCACTGAAGTGCAGTCATCGTTGTTAACCATTTCCTCACACCATAGTCAGACTGCTGACACACAAAGGGGTACTCAAGAATGAACTGAATTAACTGCTGTATGGTGTGATTTCCTTTGCCAGACAATGCAGTATATAATCGGAGATGTAGATTCACACAAAAGACTATATCTACTGTTTTGTTTCCACCCCTACACCCACTTCAGCAAAAAATGAAATACCTTTGTGTTTGTGCTAATGCCTAAGACAGACTTGACACTGTGATGCTATTTAACTTAAATTGTGTTACTGTTTGAGAAAAAGTTCTGAGAGTTGCAGCTTCTCTCCCCAAGTGTGAGAGTACATGTAGTACTTCATAAATCAGAGGGAGATGAACTCACTCTTTTTTTTTCTTCACACTTGTCACTGAAGTGCAGTCATCGTTGTTAACCATTTCCTCACACCATAGTCAGACTGCTGACACACAAAGGGGTACTCAAGAATGAACTGAATTAACTGCTGTATGGTGTGATTTCCTTTGCCAGACAATGCAGTATATAATCGGAGATGTAGATTCACACAAAAGACTATATCTACTGTTTTGTTTCCACCCCTACACCCACTTCAGCAAAAAATGAAACACCTTTGTGTTTGTGCTAATGTCTAAGACAGACTTGACGCTGTGATGCTATTTAACTTGGAAATATGACCTTCACCACACTATACAGTATTTCTAAAGGTCTAAGAGAAAAGGTCTTTATTTTTTATGAAATCTGAGAGCAGAGTGGATGTTCTTCACGAGCAGTTCTCAGACAATGGTGAAGTTAAGATAGTCTGCTGTGACCTGTTCTGTTCAAATTATTGCACGTTTACTCATATTGTGGATGTTTGTTACTATGTACGTGACGTTCCGCGTATCATTTTACTTTCATTGATATATTGTGCAGTATTTCCTGTTGATTGTGCACAGTGATAATACAATATGTTTACTAGTGATGCCTTAAGGCTATAAGGAGGTGTGTGTTGACTGCATACCTGCTGTTCTATGCTTTTGAATAGTCTACTTAATGCCTGTTTTGTGTCTTTTGTCCTTTAGGATGGAGGACTCTAGTTTGTGCCTTGGTGTATCCTCGGTGGTCCCGGATGCTGACACCCATCTCAGCAATGCAGTACTTAATGGCCGCTATCCAATCAGTCAGAAACTTCATCAGCTGACTGCTCAGCTGGGTCATGCCTTTCCTGAATTACAGAGTCGCCAACAGATCCCAGAGGAAAAGGCAGCCACCCCGCTGGATGAGAAAACCCACGCTGCCTTAGCTAGTCAGCCAATCAGCAGTCAGATGGCCTTACTGGCCAACCAGCTTAACCGTGACATGGATGTGGGTGCCCTGAGTGGTCTCAATGGCCGTGTTGATTTGCAGCAATTTCTCAATGGGCAGAACTTGGGAATCATGTCCCAGATGAACGACATAGAAGATGATGCCCGCAAGAACCGCAAATACCCCTGTCCGCTATGTGGCAAGCGCTTCCGCTTCAACAGCATCCTGTCTCTTCATATGCGTACACACACTGGAGAGAAGCCCTTCAAATGTCCCTATTGTGACCACAGAGCTGCTCAAAAGGGTAACTTGAAAATCCACCTCCGCACCCATAAGCTGGGAAATCTTGGTAAGGGCCGTGGTCGCGTACGTGAGGAAAACCGGCTGCTTCATGAACTTGAAGAGAGGGCCATTCTACGTGATAAGCAAATGAGGAACAGCTTGCTGCAACCCTCTCAACCTCTTCCACCCCATGTGGGTATACAGGGTCACAACCAGCAACAGCCTAGCTCTGCCTGTGGCCTGCTCACTCCAACCAGTATTGGTGGCTCGCCTGATGGACTGAGCCAGCCGTCTGCCTCACCTAAGCCTGCAGGTACCAACCTGCAAGATGAGCAAGCCCTCAACCCAGCCCAAGGATTTCGGTGCACTTTTTGTAAGGGTAAATTTAAGAAGCGCGAGGAGCTAGAGCGCCACATTCGCATTCTCCACAAGCCCTACAAGTGTACCCTGTGTGAATTTGCTGCTTCCCAGGAGGAGGACCTCATCTCCCATGTGGAGAAAACCCACATCACAGCTGAATCAGCCCAGGGACAAGGCACAGGAGCTGGCAATGGAGAGAAGCCCAACAATGAATTTCGTTGTGAGGTTTGTGGCCAGGTTTTCAGTCAAGCTTGGTTTCTGAAAGGCCACATGCGGAAACACAAAGACTCCTTCGAGCATTGCTGCCAGATCTGTGGACGCCGTTTCAAGGAGCCCTGGTTCCTTAAGAATCACATGAAGGTGCATCTCAACAAGTTGGCTATCAAGAGCAAGCCCCCTGTTGGTGGAGGAGCTGGTGAAGATGGACCCTCTGTGAACAGCATGAGCAGCCTGGCTCAAGAAGCCCATGCCAACTTGTATTCACGTTACATTTCTTGTCTACGAAGTGGCTTCCTCACACCCGACAAGCAAGGCCTGGCTGAACAGCAGCACCAGATGCTGGCCAAGGCCGGTATAGCTATGAAGGAGAAGGAGATGCTTGGAAAGCTCCTGAGCCCAATGGCCAGCATGGGCCATGGCTTAGGGGAAAATGAAAAGCGCTCACTCTTGGGTTGCCTAAACCTGGTGCCCCCTCTGAAGTCAAGCTGTATGGAGCGCTTGCAAGCCGCAGCTAAGGTGGCAGAGATGGACCCCCTGAACAGCTATCAAGCCTGGCAAATCATGGCACGTGGAATGGCTATGGAACGCTCCTTCATGCCAAAAGAGCAGCACCATGAAGGGCATGGACAAGAAGATGAACTTGCCAGTGCAGCTGGGATTGTTCACTTTGGGAAAGACAAGCTTGATCACCCAACCTTAGGCTCTAGTGATGGTTCCAAGCAGAAGCAACACCCTGATGTCCTTCATGGAGTCAAGACAAGTGGAGGCATGATGCCCATGAAAGATGAGGGTGTAAGCTTTGATAGCCACCGTGAGTTCTTGCCTCACCATGGGGGTCTGGGCCTGGGCCAAGGGCTTGAGTACAGCCTGGCTGGCCTGAAAGAGAAAGCGACTGAATGTCCCGACTGCGGCAGAGTTTTTAGAACCTACCACCAGATGGTGGTCCACTCCCGGGTACACAACAAGGACCGTCGAACCCTAGAGGACAGCTCCCAGCATGGTCTGGATGAAAGGCGTGGCTCAGCTAGCGACCCTGAATCTCAGTCCATCAGCCGATCCACCACCCCAGGCTCCTCCAATGTGACAGAAGAAAGCGGTGCTGGAGGCGGACACTCCCAAACAGGCAGTGTGCAGGATGACAGTCCCCGCCCTTCTTCTCCATCTTCAGGTAAGAAAAGTATCAGTCAACTTGAGTGACTTACAAGCAAATCTAGGAATTAAGGTATTTAAATATATATATAAAGCTCATAGCATTGAACATACTGTATATATTTAATTGCCTTAATGCTTTTCGGTCAACTCTCTGTCATTACAATAATAAAACTTGTGTGATGCTCACAGGATTCAGTTCTGTTAAATCAGTACATTTAAATAGCAATTATCTAATGGGAGCTTTCCAAAGTAGCAGAATTACAACCCTAAGAGAGCAATTTCACAGTGGGTAAGAACAACTGAGGAAGAACCTGTGGGATGCAAATTGGTGTGATGGCCATATCGAGGGGTTTAGATCCATACATAGCACTAGCATGCTAGTTGTGTCTACCAAGGAGGTTTAGTGAGACACTGATCCTCAAGCCTCAGCACGATGCCTATATTCTCTGTGTAAAGTAAATGCTAAGGTCTTTCAGAATATGTGACAGTTGGCCTTTTAAAGCTTTCAAAGTTATCCGTCGACTTTAGAGATCGTTAACAATAGACAGCTAATGCAGTAAAGCCACCACTGAAACCAATGAAAAGGAAGTGAATGCAGTTGTGCTCTGGTGTTCTTCACAGTTAGTTCTTTCAGTTTACAGAAAATGGCTGATTGTGATGTTGCTGTTAGGTGGTGGGTAGGTGATCAAATGCGCTAGCAATGTAGCAATGCCAACGTAAATCTGAGCAGCACATTCAGTGCATAACGTTGACAAGTAATGTCACTGTTCAAATAGCCATCAAACACCCTTAGGAGGAGTTAGTGTCTTTATTTACTGTGAACTTAAACTAATTTATTAATGAGGTTTCTGTACTTTGGCTATCATTTAGCATCCATTAAATTCTCTGTTAACTATGAACTATATAAAAACAACTTCCATATTCCATTCTCACAATGGAAAGCCTAGGTAGATGTACGGACATGTTACAAGTGATTAAAACATCCTGCTGCAAGGGAGAGGGACAAACCCCGCCCCATCTGTGGAACTCAGAGCTTGTGAGATAAAATGTATGTTTAGTGGGATTAAGTGAAGCTGCAGCTAATGATTACAGAAGTTTTAAAGGTAACTTTCTCATTCCTTGGGGTGGTACACCACTGTTAAGCAGCCTGGCTTAATTAGGTCACGTCTATGTGATAATCAGTTAGCTTAAGCTAAACAAGACACTAATTAAAGATATACATATAAAGCAGGTAAAAAAAAAAAGAACTTCATTTGCTGGGTAAAATGTGCTTTTAAGTCATCAAAAAAAAGAAAAAAAAAAAGGAAAAAAGTGGCTTAGCTTAAGGCTCTAAGCAACTTAATTTCAACAGCAAAGAAGAAATTGTTTATTTATTCCCAGTCCTTATCACCCTCATGTAGTGAGATGAGTTTGAACATGCAGTGGGCTATGTTTATTTTAATCTAAGGAATAATAACAGACAACCCCCACCCCAATTAGGAATTAATGAAAATGAGAAGAAGATAAAACCTATTTTCTTTACAGAGACTATTAAACCTAAACACTCCTCAACAGAAAGGAGGGTATGTTACGGAAGTAATTATCCAGTGAATTTTAATGCAGGAAGTTTATTTTGCTTTCTTTTGCATCTCTCTTACTACTACTTTGAGATTTAGGTCATGGCATTTTATAAACACTTCTCAAGCTTTTGTTAGATTGGCAGGGTATTTGGAATTAAAGTGATTAGTGTTTAATAATAAAGATGTTAAGCACTAACTGAATCATGGGACAGAGAATGAAAATACAATTTATTTATTGATTCTTTGGCAGTCTCATAGCTTTTATTGTACACAAGTAGACCAGTTTTAATAAACACAAATCTGAAAAATGGTTATGTGATGTTTTGCCAATGTCACCATTACTTATTTTTTCTCTCCCTCTTTTACCATCTTACCATTTGCATGCTCTTTTGCTATAATCTATTCTCTCTCTTTCTGTCTGAGGTTTCCTCCAGCTTGTCTGACGGCATTTATGGACATTTTTTAAAACGTATTATTTAAAAAAGGTATAAATAATTACATAAATAGTAATATAATATAATATAATATATGTATGTATTTATTTATTTGTTTAAATAATGATACAGATTCTCTGTTGGTTTTACATTTCATATATGGCCATATGTTTTGGATAATTTCATCTTGCTGAAAGATTAACGCTCACCCAGGTATTTTTAGCAGGCTGAAACAGGTTCCCTTGCAGAAATTCCCAATATTGTGGCCCATCCTCTGTTACTTATATTTTAACAAGACACTCAATGCCTACAGCAGTTTCACAGCATGATGCCATGCTACCATACTTCACTGTAGGTATGGTGTTTTTGAAGTGTGGGCAGTGTTACATTCATGCCTCACATATTGTTTTACATTTTTTGGCTGGAAATCTTGGCCAAGTCCAAACATCCTCTCACATGATTCTTGAGTCTGACTTCTTTTGTGCCCCCCTCCCAGATACAGTATGTGCCACCCAGAGGTAGCTGAGCTCATAATGTGAGTGATTGTTGAACCTACAGTATAATCAGTTTACAGCTTCTGAACTTTGTGGCCTGAAACTCTGTAGCTCTGTAGATTACATTCTGGTTTGCACAGTTTTCTAGCATCTGGGTGTGTTGTCACTTTTCTCATAATTTTACTTGTAATGCCCACTATATTTTTTCATATATATTCCCACTCCCTCCTTCCCTCCCCCTCTTCCCTGTGCGTGTGAGGTAGTGTCAAGGTAGAGTGTGATCACCAGCTGAAATCCCACGTCGCTGCCCAGCTCAGTTGGAGCAGGCAGGGAGCTCTCACTGTGCAGCAGGCATAATGCCAGCCCCCCTTCTTGTCTTAAGATTGACCTTCAGGTCTCTTTGCTTGCAAGTACAGGGAGGTGTGTGTGTGTTTATGGGGGAATGATGCCATAGTAAGGGGCAGGCAGTTTGGCAGATTCTCTGACATACTTATTTAAAAGTATGCATGCACATGCTCAGGGGGCTGTGCTTTCAGGCCATGACACAAAACATGTACTTTACAAACCCTTACAAACTAAAGGTGTGATGTACAGGGAAGGAAGTGTTGCACTGTATGTTTACCTACTGGTGCTTTAATGTTTAATGCTGCATATCTTCATTAGCCCAGCATTTGTTTAAGGTGGGGAAAATATGTATTTTCTCATCAAGATGATTTAATTTCTTTTAATTAGCAAGGATATAACAAGAAAATACATATAATGGCCTGTTTATAATATATATATACACACGTGTGTTTTTTTTCTTTTGGGGTGAGGAAGGGTGTATATATATATATGTAGTATGCAACAGGATGTGGCATGTCATACCTCTGTTTTACTTTTAATATCTTGCACGTTCCTCTACCCCAAAGAGAACAGACTTCCTTTATCATGTGTTGATTTTATTTTCTTTTTTCTTTACCCTCTCTTTAAGGTACGGCATGTCATACCTCTGTTTTACTTTTAATATATCGCTCGTTCCTCTAACCCAGAGAGAACAGACTTCCTTTATCATGTGTCAATTTTATTTGCTTTTTACTTTACCCTCTCTTTAACATATGGCAGATTCATCTGCTGTCTCCCTTCAGCAAGCTCACCCAACCTCTAAACCACCTACCCACTGCAATTTTGAGTTAAACTTGAATTACAGTAATCAACAATAACATCTCAACTGTGAAAGAAGGTCGACACAATCGCTTTTGTCTTTGACACTGCACTTGTTTAAACACAGAGAGAGACAGATAAAAAGGGAAAAAAAGTTGCCTCAGAAATGTCCTTTAAAGGCCTTTCTCCTCTCCTCTCAATAATCAACCTTAAATATGCTTCTTGTGCAATAGAATTTCCAGCCTCTGTACATCTCTTCCACCTCTTTCCTTCTCTCTCTTTTTTTTTTAGTTTATTAAATTTTTCCCTATTTTCTTTTATTTCTTATTACCATTACAAGATTGGCTTGACTGAGGAGGGGATCTATTGTTATTTCAGATTCCGCAGTCTGAATTGGGCTTCATAAACAAGGGGGGTTCATTCCTGATAGTGTTTCTGAATTCATTATTGTGGGACTTTGAGTGACAGCTGAGAGAGAGAGAGAGAGAGAGAGAG
>NW_015544194.1:2009965-2026888 GCF_001515605.1 Sinocyclocheilus anshuiensis | reverse complement strand
TATACACACACACATACATATACATATATACATATGTGTTTTTTGTTTTCATTTGGGGGGAGGAAGGGTGTATGTTTATGTAAGTATGCAACAGGATGTGGCATGTCATACCTCTGTTTTACTTTTAATATCTTGCACGTTCCTCTACCCCAAAGAGAACAGACTTCCTTTATCATGTGTTGATTTTATTTTCTTTTTTCTTTACCCTCTCTTTAAGGTACGGCAGATTCATCTGCTGTCTCCCTTCAGCAAGCTCACCCAACCTCTAAACCACCTACCCACTGCAATTTTGAGTTAAACTTGAATTACAGTAATCAACAATAACATCTCAACTGTGAAAGAAGGTCGACACAATCGCTTTTGTCTTTGACACTGCACTTGTTTAAACACAGAGAGAGACAGATAAAAAGGGAAAAAAAGTTGCCTCAGAAATGTCCTTTAAAGGCCTTTCTCCTCTCCTCTCAATAATCAACCTTAAATATGCTTCTTGTGCAATAGAATTTCCAGCCTCTGTACATCTCTTCCACCTCTTTCCTTCTCTCTCTTTTTTTTTTAGTTTATTAAATTTTTCCCTATTTTCTTTTATTTCTTATTACCATTACAAGATTGGCTTGACTGAGGAGGGGATCTATTGTTATTTCAGATTCCGCAGTCTGAATTGGGCTTCATAAACAAGGGGGGTTCATTCCTGATAGTGTTTCTGAATTCATTATTGTGGGACTTTGAGTGACAGCTGAGAGAGAGAGAGAGAGAGAGAGAGAGAGAGAGAGAGGAAGAGAGAGAGCAATGGAGAGAGAAAAGGAAGTCTTTAACAGAAGCGTACAATGAATGGCAAAACACATCTCTCACACACACACACACACTTGTGTGTGTGTGTGTGTGTGTGTGTGTGCATGTATGTATATATATATATATATATATATATATATATAGCTTAATATTTACATAGCTTGACACTGAATATAGATTGACTGTAAGACAAATACTACACTCCTATACTAATACTGATACTAAAAACCGAAACAGTGTTGTAAAACAAACAAGTTTTATTTACAGCTTCAAAAAGCATTATTTTACGGTGTGTATTTATAAAGTTAGTACACTGACATTTCTCATATCAGGCCCTGTGTGGCACTCATGGTTGCTTATTAAGAATCATACTCCTCCCTTGTTTTTATTTCAAGACATTCTTGAACGCGATACTTGTACTACTAACTTGAGAAAACCAAGTGAAAAAGCATTTTGTCTTTCTACTGCCGGATCTCTGTTGCTCAAGTCTTCAAACCTGCCTTGTCTTTTTCCTCCAGTTGAGAATCCCCCATGTCTAAATATTGTTAAGAGGAAGAGCATTTTAACATGGCAAGGATTATCAGTATATCCCCAGGTCTTTACAGCTTGCCGCCGTTTTGGGCGAAACACTTGCTCCATACAAATTGAAATTGGATTTGCCAATGGATGCCTTAGGTTATAAAGCATGGATATTCATCTAATTACACAATTACAAATTGGAGTAATTACATATGCAGACTTGCTGTACAATGTAATTGTGGTGTAATTAAAGTCGAAATAACCCAAACTGCTATGCAAAATGCACGACTATCCATAGAGACGCAGACCTGTTCATCCTTTCTGACCTATGGCATCAGTTTCATGCAGATGTTTATTACGTTACTTGTTCAATTTAGAGAAGGAGAAATGATGCTGCTCAAGTTCGGTCGAATTTAGTTTTTAGTTCGCAAACTACTGCATGTTTGAGTGGTCAGGAACTCATTATATTTGAGATAGTACTTCTAAATGTCCACACATCTGATCTGAAGTCTGTTGTAACTGAAAATAAGTTGAAATGACATGAAATAGCTTTTATGAGACAAAAAGAGTATTCCTTATCATTAACGACATCTCTGTCATATCCTCTCTGTCCTCCTCCTCCTCCTCCTCTCTCTTTCTCTGTCTTTAATTTTCTCTTTTGCTCTCCCAAATCTTTAAAATGAGGTCAGACTACATTTCTCTCTCAAGTGCTAATTAGGAACTGTAGACCTTGGAAGAATTATGTCAGTGTTTATTCCTATCATTCACCTTCATTATAGTTCACGCCCTCTGCCCTCTCACCCAGCATGCATTTCTCTCTCACACTTTTTTTTTTTCCACACTTCTCGTATTTTATTTGAATGTTGCATTCAGTCTTCCTATGCATATTCTTAAGCTCTGTGTTCTTTCTCTTAAATCCGTCATCTCTTTTTGAAGTGTAATAATTAAAAAAACAAACGTCATGGTGTGTGAGAAAAATGTTATTATACTGCTTTATTTCAGTACAGTGGGTCAGGACTCTGGTGTCTTTAAATGATAAAAGTTCTATTCAACATGCTAATTGTCAGTGTGCTCTGTTGATTGACGTGTCTTAGATAAATGTAGACTTAGTATTTTTGTGCACGCTTGAACAATAAAAGGGCAATTTATTTCCCCTTAGCAGCAGCTCATTTGATTTCTCTGTTTCGCATGCTCACTTTTTCTCTCTTTCCCTTGTTATACTCTGGCTCGCCTTTTCTCGCCTTTTTCCTCCCTTTCTCTCAATTTGTAACTATTACCCATAGTGGGAATTAGCATTGCTTTTTTCCACTATATTTAAAATTCCAATTGTATTCCGAAGTGTATATGAAAGAGCTTCCGTGAGTGTCGTCTCTCTGTGCTCACCGTACCCCTGTGAGGCTATCAACGGGCAGTCCTTATGAAACATTTATCAGTCTGTTTTATGTCTTAATGATCCTGTTAGGATTCCCCGCTTGGTTATGGAGACAACGGCGAGCTATGTACCGCTCGGAGAAAGAGAGAAAGAAAAGAAGAGAGAAAGAAAAAGAGAGAGAGGGTGCATAAGCCACATGCAGTATACCAGATTTTAATTCTGTGTCTTTGCCAAAACATTGCTTACCTTTGCATACAAGCCTCCTTGGCAGGGCTGCGGTTTTTCATCAGTCTCTTCATTTTCTGTTTTATGTTTTTATAATTAAAACATAATATTTATCTTTCCCCAACAGAAGGCTGTCGTACTGGGTGAGGCAGAGAGTTTGAATATTAATATTTTAAATGCATCAATACGACGTATTTCAGCCGACTGGAAAGGTGTCATCACTTTAAATGAGATAATGGGGTCTTGTATACTATTAAATGTACTTGTTAGAAAAAAAAGAGCAATCTTGACTGAGGCATATGAAAATATCATCATCAGGCTGCTGAGGAAAACAGGAAGGAAAAAAAAATCACTTTTCATTTCTTAAATTGAAGAGTTTTGAATTAGTATGCACTAAAGTAGATGCAAAGTGTCATTATTGACAATCGCATTCTTTACTGGAGAAAACGAAAAGTTTATTTGCTGAAAGGTTGGATGGTGCTGCGGTTTTTGTGAGCGGAGGGCGACAGCTGTCTTACTCTGTCAGAGCTGAATTCCTCTGGAATGAAACCGCCTCTCTCTCTCTCTCTCTCTCTCTCTCAAACCAGCGCATACAAATGGCATATCTGGGTGGGAGGGCGCTTTGTTTGAACAAGTTAACTTTGGCATGATTGGGGTGCCTCCCGTGTGAAAGAGCAAGTGAATACATTGACCTTTGTCTCATTAAATATGGAGGACCAGCCATATGATACCATGACAGAAGAATCCTCCTTCTCCATTCGCCTCCCCTTCTCACTGTCTCGCTGTCTCTTTCTCTCATTTACCCGTCTTTCTCTCGCGCAGTTGCGTAAACACAAGTTACAGAGGTGTAAAGCAGGAACATTATGTAGATTAAAAGCAGTATTTAGAGAGAAAGACACATGTGTCAAAGTCCCAGCCATGCTGTGGTGGGATGGGGGGGCTTTACTGGCATTCATCATGCACTGATGAGTATCTCTCCCCTCGTTTTTCCCTCTCTCCCTCCTAACCCCATTGACAGGCCACATAAAAAAGCCTTTGTGTCAACATCACGGCACTGACATGAGGCAGATAATGACATGAAAAGTTTGCCTCTTCTTCTCCGCACCCCCCATTTTCATTTTAGCGATAGTTATCTTCTAATCAAAGGCGAAAGAAGGGTAAAAAAAAAAAAAAGAAAACTGGGCAAAAAAGTCCATGGATTAAGATCTTCATTTTCTCTCTTTTTCTTTCTTTCTTTTTTTTTTAAGCCTGTGCATTCCAATTGTTCTTAAAATATTTGGCAATGTCAATTAGTAAGTGAGCAGAGCTAGCTGATGAACACAATTTTCCACTAGACTGAGCACCCTATTGTTGTGGAGCGAGGAGCAGATTTCTGAGGTCATTATCATTCCCCGTTAGCCTGGCCCAGCTGCTCCTCTCGGCTTCAGCCAAACTCCACACCACGGCTCTGGTAGCAGGCAGCAACAGGGGGCCTGGAGAGAGAGAGAAAGAGATGGAGGGAAAGAAGGGAGGGCTGGCATGAGAGAGAAAGAGAGAGGTAGCATGCTAAAGAAAAAGTGTGGCTGCGATGAGACGCAGGGATGGTTGGGAGGGCTGAGATGAGCAAATGATGGTCAGATCACGCTAATAAAGCCTAAAGAGAAAGATTGAAAAAGACAGCTACGCCACGCGATGAAATTAGAGAGGAAGAAACAGGGATAAAGAACAAGAGAGCGAGGGGATGGAGAAACAGAAGGAAAGAAACACGGCGCTTGGAGGGAATTAAAAAATCAGTCATACGCTTCTTGGAGCCGAACGCCGAACGCTGAGATTATGAAGGCAAAAGATTTGGATGGTAATGCAACTCGGGGAAATAAAGATCCAGAATGACATACTGCTCTGGTTGGGCAAACCTCTCCCCCAACAGACCCCTGTACTGGCAGGCAGGGGCAAGAGAGAGCAGCCCCAGCGAAGCCATCCTGTCTGCTGTAGAGTAACTACTATGAGAGAGAGATGAACACATGGTGGAAGTGAGGCAGGGGTGAAAATGAATGCAGTTCTAAATGAGTGAAAACACTGTATGTGTTATGAGGAAGGAAAGCTCATGAATGTCTAAAATAATGATGGTGAACGAGGGAGTGTAGAGGGTAAATGTGAAAGAAACGCGAGAACAACGGAAGGGAAAATAGGAGGACTGAAAAATGGGGGGAAATATATCACGCTTGTATATGTAATAATAATACAGTTTTTTTTTAAATTGCATTTGACTGCAGCATATCCATTTCCTCTCTTTTTCTTGCTCACTGAAAAACTTTAGTTCTCATTGTTGTTCACATTCCATTAGGACGTGTGCGGATTGCATCATGCTGTTTGCATGCTCTTCCGCCAGGTTATTAAAGCAGGGCCAAATTACTTACAGAATGTTTTGATGGAGTTAAAACAAATTAACTTCTTATAGTACTTAAATGCTAAATTCCAAAATCTCTCTATTTGTAAAGAGATTATGAAAAAGATAAAAATGTAGGACAGTGACTTGACTAGCGGTTGTTCAGGAAGATTGATGTATCTGACATTACAGGTTCAAAATTAAAAATAAATAAATAAATTCTAAGACATGCATATCTAAAATGGATAAAGTGAATTTTCATCTTTAAGCAGCAGTCAAACTGTTGAAATCTTTTTTCTTTTTTTTTTTTCCTCCTGGCTACTTTGTAAAAAGTGTGGTTTTTAAGGTAACCTAGAAAATTAGCTTCATGTGGTTACATGAAAATTAAGTAAAAAATGTTATTTAAACTGTCTACATCACACTGACAAGTTAGGTTGCACTAACAAAGGTATTTTTTTCTGAATAATTATTATCAGATTTATTTATACACTGTAAAAATGAAATTGTGCCATAATTACCTTAAAGTGACATTTTTATTTGATCTAACCCTTAAACATGACTTGTGATAATATAATAATCTTTTTTTTTTTTTTTAACACCTCTCCTGTCTTTATTCTCAAGTAAAGTTTGCATGAATGTGGAACTGACTATGAATGAAGGACTAAATGAATTATTTTCTATGTTTAGCACTCTTCTAGAAAAAGCGCAGGTTTGGGACTCTCCTTAACCAACACCAATATGCCACAACCACCTGGACAGCAGCCAATCTGTGCCGTCTTGTTGTCTAGAGAAGGATACTTTCCCCTCCTTTCTGCAGTGTTCATCCCACATTTTTAGATACTTAATGTTCCAGAGTAGTTTAGTTTAGTTTCTCACAAACTAAAGAGGGCCACCACATTGTTTTGTGACCGCTGACAGTGACAATAAGTGGCACTTTGAAGATGACTACCTCCTGTTTAGAGTGAGCGGTTCGTGATTAATAAGAGGTGAGTTATTTGATCTGGAGTGGAGGGCACTGTGGCATCTTCACTGGAGTATGTCTATGCTTTACCCCTCTCCATTCTCACAGGAGAGGGCTGACAAGCTCCCCCAAAGGAGGGACATTTGACTCATCAGCATGGTGGAGCTATCCATTTCCTTCCATGCAGAGACACTTGAATCATCACCACCCTTCCCAAAAAAAAAAAAAAAACTCCATTGCATTCGCTCTTTAATCTAGCAATTCAGATGTCTACGTAGAGCTTCTCTATCATGTGAAATTCGATGTTCTACCAGCTGCCTTTTATTCTGCGTTGATTAAAACAGGAAAAGAGGAGATGAAGTGTTTTATTCATTCTCTTCAAAACATCCTCATACCTGCATCATTGTTTCCAAAGGAAGCTTTTTTCAGATGATGAAAGCCCCTTTGACTCAAAGAAAAAAAGAGAAAAATATAAAAAAGCAGCTCTCTCACTTTTGTACTTGCCAGCTGTACGTTTTAATGTGCTCCCAGAAGCATTTTCACTCCTCCCCGTTCTCTTGGCACACCATCTCCCTCTTGCCCCTTTCTCACACTCGCCGTCTATACGTCTTATCCTCCCCTCACCTACCTGTAGAAAGTTTGCGTTAGTTGCGCTGCACGGCATCAAAGCATTGCTCTCAGCTTGCAGCTGCCAAGCTCCTCGTCCCCTGTTAGCAGGCATCCAGCTGTCAGGCGCAGAGAGGGGGAAAAGAGGGAGGAAATCTCTCACCAGCCATATGGTACCCGGCTCTGCCGCAGCATCGCCGCTCCACGGGCAAATGGCAAACTCATAGATCTCATCAACACTCCTAATATCCAGCTTGGAGATGGAGAATATTAGCCTTTTCACCCTCCTCCATCCAGGCCCAACTCGGTCGAGGAGCGGGTTCCCGGTTAGCGCGAACTGCCGCTTCCTCTTCGCTGGCCGAAAGGGGAGAGCACGTTTCTGGAAGGCATTTAAGGATGGATGCTTGCCATGCACTGTGACTTGATTTTTGATAGCTCTCATCGCGGGTCTCGCACAAAGCGCAGCTGAACGAAAATCCCTGAACAGGTTTGAAAAATGAGGAGAAAAGCAGACACATTAAAGATTCCGCGTGACTGACCCTCGAGAGTTCGGCTTCCGTGTTTGGTATATTAGCAGGATGCTATGTCTACTCTCCTAATCCTAACAGGCCTGAGATATCAGACTCCGCTGTCTCGCCATAAGTGGTGCCTTATGGCAGTGCAAGCTGCGGCGAAGCACTGGAATTATGGGTACATTACCGCGTAAGGCTGAAAACACTGTCAAAAACGGCGCGGGTGAATCCCGCATCCTTATGCGTACACCGTTTCGGAGTTTAGCCCTGAGCTGAAGGTACATAGAGTAATTGGTGCTGCGAGAGAATGTGTTTGTGAATTTCACTATTAATGGATATTAATTGACGGCGAAAGGAGGGGGTGTCTCTCGCAGAAGGAAAGAGAAATGCAAGAAATGTGCACTCGCAAATATTTCTTTATTTTGCTTATTTCTTTTATTCCACAACCCAACCTGAAGCGGTCGCCATTAGGAGTGAGAGCTGGGGAGATTAATATGGCGGTTGCAGCATTTTGGAGGGACGGTAACGTTAATGGTCCCACTGGGTTTTTAATGAGTGTTGTGCCCCAAACAAAATGAGCTAATTAGTGTTATCATCCATATATCAGGCCATACGCATACACACTGATCTAGAATCAAATCAGTGTGTGAACATACACACACACACACACACACACACACACACACACACACAGCATCATGCTGCTCCTCCATCATAGGAGAATCTGATCAGGGCTTTGTTGTGCCCTTACATTACAGGGCACTTCAGTTCAAGAAATGACCCTGTCTTTAGAATCCTTCCCATTTTCTGCAATCACTTGTGATTGAGATGTAGTTGACATGGAATTATATAGAATTTAGATATTATCTTTATGTACCTTTTGTTGCCTTGACTTTTGCTACACAGAACGACTCAAATTCACATGTAATGTTTTGACACTCTGATACATACAGCCACAAACTGTAAAATTATAGCTCACACACTGGAAAATACGTTCAGGTTTCCTTTTATGTCTCTCAGCGCAAACAGCCTAGATATTTGATATTGTTCTTAAAGTGCCTTAAATGTCTATAGGGATCATTCCTAAAGCTATTAAAAGAGTACAGGAGTGATGAACATATCTGTGAACGGAGGCAAAGAAACAAGAAAGAATGTAGGAAAGGACAGAAGGAAATAAAGAAAATGAATGAGAAAGAAAGAGAGGTAGGTAGAATGGAAAGATGAATGGAAAAGCAATAAAGAAAGAAAACGAAAATAAGCAAAGAACAGAAAACCGAGAAAAATAAAATTGAAATTTGAGAAATCAAAAGGAAGGAAAAATGAGGAAAGAATAAAGTAAGGAAGGTAGGAGAAAAAAGAATGTGAAGAAGTAAAGAAAAAATGAAGGAAAAGAATGACAAATTAAGGAAGAAATTATTACAATAAGGAAGAGACAAAAAGAGCAAGAAAAATAAATAAATGAAACAACCAGCAAGAAGGAAAGAAATAAAGGAACAAAAAAACAAGGAATGAAGGAAGGAAGGAAAAAAGAGAGAGAGAAAAGAAAGAAAGAAAGAAAGAAAGAAAGAAAGAAAGAAAGAAAGAAAGAAAGAAAGAAAGAAAGAAAGAAAGAAAGAAAGAAAGAAAGAAAGAAAGAAAGAAAGAAAGAAAGAAAGAAAGAAAGAAAGAAAGAAAGAAAGAAAGAAAGAAAGGAAGAAAGAAAGAAAGAAAGAAAGAAAGAAAGAAAGAAAGAAAGAAAGAAAGAAAAATGGGGGGAGAAGATTTTTTTTTATAAAAGATCAGGAAAGGAAAAATTAAGTAAAATAACAAGGAAGGAAATAGTGAGGAGATACAAAGTGAGGAAAGAAAAATAAGCAAGGAAAAAGAGGAAGGAATGAAAATGGAAAAGAATAAGGAAAGAAGGAAGGAAGGAAGACGAATAAATAAGAATGCAAGAAAAACAAAATAATATGAATAAGGAATGAATAAGGAAAAAGAATGAGGAAAAAAGAAAAAGGAAGTAAAACAATAAGAAAAAGAAGGAAGGAAGGAAGGAAGGAAGGAAGGAAGGAATTGAGAATAAATGAAAGAACAAGGAAGAAAGAGAGGAAAGAAAAAAAAAGAATGGGAACGAGAAAGAAAGAATGTTTTGTCAGGGCAGAAGTGTTGTTAGCTCCAGCAGGCTGGTGTTTGTCATGTCTTTTCCTCACATTTGAGCTCTCTTACTGACCTCCACTTTATTTCTCTGGCATTAAGCCTATTATAAAATCAATAAACAATTGTGCATTTTTCCCCTTTAAATCTTTTTTCTCCTCTGTATATCCTCTGCAATCGGAGAGGAGAAACAGATATCAGGCTTTTTTCTCTCTTTCACAGCTGTGGCTGCAGCAGGTACCGGCGATGTGACCTGTCTGTGAAAACACACTCAATTTAGTGCACACGCATCTTGATCTGTTTTGTCCTGTGTCATTATCCAGTTATGTCCAATCCTGCAGCGCTGCAGTGGCCTGAGGTTAACCTGAGACCCGCTCCTATCTTAACCACATTCAACCATTACACTACTCCCGTGGCAGCTGCACGTCAGCATATCTGCTGTCAAAATCCTCCTTTTTCATTTTTTTTTATCAAATCTTCAAAAACAATGTGTGTTTTAAAAGGCATGTTTGTTTTTTTTTGCGATTGATTGGGAATCAGTTTTACACCACAGCGTATGTGCCTCCTTCTCTCTCTACTCCTACTTTGTAGATTAGCACCCTGAGGCAAAGTTATGGAATGATCGAGGGCTTTTTAATTGTCACATTCTCAAAATGTAATAACCCTCCCGATAAAAATCAACAAACACTGAGTTTGACAGCTGATTCATACATTGTGCATCAAAAATAAAAGCCATTTACAGATTTTAATTCCCACTGTCAGTTTAAACTAAAGTGTCAAGCACAGCGGTAGGGATGACAATGTAAACCGCTTTCATTTCTTCAGCTTAAAAGAACTTTGAAATGAAAATGCCTGTAACAAGGCTACAGTCACATTGTTTTTGTCTCTTTCGCTTTTTTTTCTCTTCCTTCCTCTACTTTTTTTTTCTTAGGTCTCGTTCGAGTGCTGGTAATTATGGGTAATCATAAACAGCGGAGCTCCTGCTAATGAGCCTGTGTTGTATGTTGGGTTCATACAGAGCCCCCTCTTCACTGCAACCAGTGTGGGTAGAAGAAGCAGCTCTTTGTTCTGCGTGCGGTGGTCCTTTTTCATTTTTTCCACCAATTTGAAACTGTGCCTTTACGTTATGCTTCATTTCTTATCTTTTTTATTGTTAGCCTCTTTCTTTACTGTATCATACTTAGCATTGGATAGCAGATGGTTCCTTTTGGCTCCTCACTGGTCTTCATGTTTTGCTTGGAGGTCATGAACTCTCCATTTTGTTGTTTTGCATATTCATCTCTTAGCATTTGCATTAGAGAGTACAGTTCAATTTTCTAATTGATCTATGCTGCTAATGCTAACTTTGTAATCACAGCACTCATAGTGTTATCTGTTTAAAACTGACATATTGGGTATAAAGGTGATTGAAAGTTTTTTGGTCACTATCCTTCATCTTAAGCAGTTTCTGGGCCAAACTGAGATGATTAAAAACAATCCAGCACCTCTAACCCTATTTGCGTAGCCCTTGTCACCCTCTTCAGAACTCCTACTGTAAGTTTCACTAAGAGAGCGTTTTCGCTTTCTCACTCTTATTCTCTTTCCTTTCGTCTCTATCAGTCTCACTGCTGTTCCTGTATTTCCACTGGGAGAAACATTGACCTCATTTGTGAGGACAATAACCCCCTTGACTTTGGGGATTAAGACATGAAACCTTTGTGGATTAATTAGGTTTGGAGTTGAATTCATTTTGCTGCTCGGGAATACAACAAGAAGGAGAGAGAGAGAACTGGAGAGATTAAAAAGGGAGAAGAAAATAATACTAGGCAAAGCGAAAGTTCAATTGTTCGTACTACATAGGGAACTAGTCTGATTCCCCCTCAGTACATGATTTTTGTTTTTATTGGTTTGACCGAATGCAGCTTGCCACAAAGGATGCGGTTTGCTCGCAGACTCCCGCAGTCTCGGTTATGGCGCTTCACGCACAGCAAGCTAGAAGTGGCAGCATCGAGCATGCCACAGGATTCGCATTGTTTTAGTTGTCTTGGAAACAAAGCTTGGTGTTTGTTTGTGTAAGATCTACCCCAATTGCAATTTAGATGGTTAACACCTATTGTTTTTGTTAAGAACATATGTTATTTGAGTTTAACTTTCATGTGAAAAGAGCTGTTAGCACAGTTTGTTTACAAACTAGCAAACACACTTAATTCACGGTAGAGGAACTAAAGAACAGTGCAAAACCTTACATCTGTGATTTTCCTGCTCTCTACTAAACATGAGGGAACACATGGGCATCATTAACCTCACACCTTCACAATCATTTAGACTTGCTTTCGTGTTTACCAAGGTCGTCGGAATTTTACTTTTCATCCTATTTTAGATTTCCTTTCCTTTCCTATTTTTGCTGTCTGTTCAGAATTCATCCAAAAAAATAAATAGTGGGTAACACTTTATTTTAAGGTGTCCTTGTTACGCATGTTACTTGTACTTACTATAATGATAGCACTTAATTATGCAGAATTACATGCAAGTAACCCTAAACCAAATCCTAATCCTAACCCTAACCATATAGTAAGTACATGTAGTTAATTAATATTACTCAGTACTTAAATGTATAATTACACTGTAACAAGGACACCTTAAAATAAAGTGTAACCCAATATTCTTTCATTATTTATTCAAAAAAAATTCTCAGTTTTTTATTTTATTTTATTTTTCTCCTCCCACATACATTGAAAGTCAATGGGGTTCAGTGTTGTTTTGGATTTGACTCTCATTGTACGGACAAAAGCAGTTCTTCTTTTGTGTTCCACAGAACAAAGAAAGTCAAACAGGTTTGGAACGATATGAGGGTGAGTAAACGCAACACAATTTTTAGGTGAACTATCTCTTTAAACAAGTTTCCTTTATGTTGTTATATTGCTAAAGGTGCTCGTATCAGTCTGCATTTGGCTTCCATCACATGTCCCTTCATTCTCTCCAAAGCGCATAATATCCTTTTTACGATTCAGCAAACTTTTCCCTGGGGATTCTCACTCAAGACGTTATGGAAAAGATGTGATGTTGTGAACAGACTCTGGGCATTGTGACAGATTTGACATATTACAGATAACAAAATAAGAAAAAAACAATATTAGCTCGTGATTTAGTACCGCAGGCTTAGAGATTCATTCGACAGCACTCAGGCCTCGTGCGTGCAAAGTTGTGCCGTCATTCCCCTCAGGATGCAGGTTTAGCACTGGTTTTGCGTGCGCGCTCCCTCAGAGTGGCTAAACCGTGGCTGAGCCCCTGTGAGCCCCTCACTGGGGACGGATCGCCCAAATGCCACCTCTCCTGGCTCCGGGTGCAGGTGAGGTGTAATCTTGCCACTGAAGCACTTCCTCTGCCAGAAACAGGTATTTCCTGTAAGACTCAGAGATGGGGATTCAGGAAAGAATGTCAAAGCTGGTTTTCTCTCGTTTCGTCTTCATCTCTGCCTCTCTGATCCTCACATTTCATGGGTATCTAGCGGGGCTCGAGAAGACCAGTTTAGTCTATTGTGGTGCAGAACAAGAAGAAGAAGGGATGAAGAGGAGCAACTTGAACTTTAGAAAGAGAAAAAGTTTGGAGGACATTTCTGGATTATGTTCATGAGACACAAGCTGCTCGCAGTCTGAACATGGCACTATGTCAATGCATGTCTATTTCCATAAAGTTTATTTTTACACCCTGCAAGGCTCAGCACAGTAAGACACCAGCACGATCAACGACTAAATGGATATAGGCAGGAATCTTAAGTCGATGCATCCTCATTCCAAATATCTCTGACAGCTAGCATTGTGAAAAACCCGTTCTTCTGCGCACGACGCTTGAGAGAGCACCGTCCCAACGTCAAATCTCCATCAAATCTCCATCCAAATCTCCAAATCTTCGCACGAGACACGATAATGAATCATTGCCGAAAGGTTGCCTAAACGTAGCTAACAGTGTTGAAAAGTATGGCGTGCCGTTAGCGCTAACAGACAGGCTTTTCTTATCTCATGCTTACTGTAGCGGTAAGTTGAACATCTGATGGCTCTCTGTGATGCAGCGTGGCGGACAGGTGAGATGCGTGAGCGAGCGACACTTTGGAGACGCGTGTTCACACCATGTCACCGTTCTCCATCTGCAAGCCTTCAGAAAAATTTCCCTTTAGTGTGTCTCTGCCAAGCTCACATACTCACAAGAGCTGCCGCACATTCTGCTTTCATTTATCAGCCACTGTTCACTAGTATTGTTTCTCACTTACGCGGCGAGACAAATATCAGTCTTTAGTTAAGAATTCACTGTAGAAACATAAAACAGCCGTTATCTAACTTTGAATATTTGTCGGCTCCGTTTGAATAGCTCTTTTTTTAATATTTAATTTAATTGCAATTTCAAACGAAGCAATATGGAAACATGAAATTAAATCGTAATGAATTCCGTTATACTGATAGTTGCACAAGAGATCTAATGTTACAGCCACGTCTACATCAGCTTTATGGCCGTATTCTCTCTCAGACCTTCAATGTGTCTGCTTCTCGAACAGGTTCACCCTCTTGAAACACTAAACCTTGAGAGCAGGTCGGAGAAAGCGATAGCATCGCCATCAGACTTTCTCTATGAAGTATTATCCCTTTAAAAGCAGGACACACTTGGTGGGCTTTTTGGAGGAGCTTTGCAGAAACAGACGGTCTCCCACTGCAGAGTGGGTTGAGGTCCAGGGAGCACCATGAGTTTTTTTGCGTCGTATCCCCATCTCTTTGGAAACCAGAAAGCAGTAGAGTGCCATCTTTCCTCCCTACAGAGCTTCCAGAGAATCTCGCCACAATCTTCCCCTCAAACACTTTGTTTGTCTAACCCCTTCGGTGTCCCTGACAGAAATAGCCCACAGAGTCCTCATTCCTTCCGCCATACACACATATGTAATGTCTCTCGCTCTCAGTGTAATTTTTCATGTATCTCATTCTGTTTATCTGGCCCTAACACAACCTTTTCATGAAATTATCTCCTAATGATGAGTGAAAAAAGGTATGTTAATGCATGCACAGCTCTTTTTGCAGTGCTCTGAATCCAGCACTTAGTCATGTTTCTGTTACAGGAGTAGTGGAGACTTTGCATGGTTGTAAAACATGCGGTCAGCTGTAAAATCGTGCATGACCACTGAACAAATTCAACATTTCACTTCTTGGTTATAATTTGATTTGTTTAGATTAATAACTAAAGTCATTTAATAAGATAAATGACTGAACCGGTATTGTTTAAATCAGAAGATACTCTCCGGTTTAAGTTGATATATAACATACTCCAAAAGTTTCAACAACGTTTTTTTAGTTGACATGACATGATTTATATATACAGTTGTATATCTATATATCTATCTATCTATCTATCTATCTATCTATCTGTACTGCTAAATGTTTTTGTGGAAACCATGATGCAGGATGTAACACTACTTCTTGATGAATAAAGTTTTTTTTTTTTTGTTAAAGTTTGCCCAAAAACCTGTATGACAGTCTTTATTGACATCCATTGTTTCAATTTCAACCTTTTTGTGCAAAAGTTACTTTATAGTAGAAAAGGGTTTTTCAGATTATTAAAATGTTTTTTTTTTCACTATAAAACTTAATGGTTATTTTGAGAACTGTTTTTTTCTGAAACCAAAATGGTTCTTCTATAATATGGCTTCTATAAAAAAAAAAATCATGTCATGGTTTATACTTCTGGACAAATAAAGATTTTTTTAAAGGATTAAAAGGTTAAAAGGATAGTTCACCCAAAATCTGTATGAAATTCTTTATTGGCATATATGGCTTCATGAGGAAACTTTAACATCCATGTAACCATGCAAAAAATAAACCATTATTTTTTTACGAATGAACATGCAAAAACATATGGCTGATGCCATTGGCTTTCATTGTATTGCAGTGGCGGCTCGTCGGGGGAGGCACAGCTTCCCCATAATTTTGAGGTGAAAATGGGAGGAGGACGATTTAATGTTAATAAAATTCACAATTCATTTCAGTTCATGTCTCAGAATGTGTATTTTTTTGTTTGTAATTTCAGTTGTAATATCATAACGTGAAAGCGCCGCTTTTCTATCGCGAATGTGCCGAATCTGCTGATGTAATTACAACCGCTAATGATAGAGAAGGAGAGGGGGAGGCTGGGGGAGAGATGAGCTCTCGTGCCTCCGTTGGTAAAAAAAATTAGCCAATAGGCCCTTTTCACAGTGACGTCAGCTTACTTCCACTTTCCCGCAAAGCAGTGTATCCAGTGTTGCCAATTTGGGGATTTTGTCGCCAAATTTAGCTACTTTCTCATTGTAGCTGCGACTTTTTTTTATTTTTTGCGACAAGGAGCTATTTTACCTATATTTAAATAAAACAAGCGATTTTTTTGGAGATTAAGGGAGGCTAGCCTCCCTTCTGATATCAACCAATCATCAAAGAGACGTAAATTACGTGATATTAGTTTGAACGTCTGCCCCTGCGCTGATAATGTACCAAGTACTTATGATGAGCAGCGATATTGAATATTTGATTGCCAACAAATTTACCAAGCTGTCATTCAAGCAGTATATATATACAAATTTAGGGAAAACAACCTAAGCTGGATATAGGCTACAGCAGTCGGCTTAATTAAAAGGCACAACAGGCAGCTCTCTTTTAACACAGACTTTTAAGAAGGGATGGATGTTTGCTTCCAAGGTGTGATAGGCCAGGTAAGTGAAATTTTATTATCTTGCTGTATGTCGTTTTCTTTACGTTTTCTGACTAAAAGCAACTAAAAAGCCATTTTAAAGTGGTTAAGCAAATAATAATAATAATCGGCAGGGATCCCAGACCAATACAATTAGTGTGCCTCCTCTATTTTAAAACCCACGAGCTGCCACTGTTGTATTGACAAAAAATGAATAAATAAAAATCCAAAATATATTATTTTGCGTTGCGTAGATGAAAATGTCATGCAGGTTTGTAAGACATAAGGGTGAGTAAATGATGGCAGCATTTTCGTTTTTGGGTGATCTACCCCTAAAATATTTTGCAACCCATCCATGAACTTTGTTATTATCACGAAGGGTAAATGCTATATGGGCATCATTGTTACAGTGTTTGATTGTCTGAGCTTTTTGACGGCCTCTTTCAGTGGCATCACCTCTCCTGATCTCCACCCACACTGCACACTCGCCTTTTAGGGATACATCCGGTTCTGTCACGGAATTTGTGTGCAAACACAGCCCTTCCTCACCCTCCACCCACCCCTTCCCCCTCACTTGTAAATTAAATCCACATAACAGAGATCGATGGCTGCCTCCTAATCGCGTTAGACGTATTGTTTTAAAATACCAGCACTCAGCTGGTGAATCCTGGTGCTCTTCTGTTTGTCCGTTTAAGAGATCAGACCCCTTTAGCTCCCACCTTCCTCTCTCTCTCTCTCTCTCTCTCTCTCTCTCTCTTTC
>NW_015544194.1:2008934-2009585 GCF_001515605.1 Sinocyclocheilus anshuiensis | reverse complement strand
TTTACCTCCCCCCTCTCTCTCTCTCTCTCTCTCTCTCTCTCTCTCTCGCTCTCTTTCTCTCAACCCCTTTCTCGACTCACCCTTTTCTCTCAATCTGTTTGTTTTCAAAGCCCAGGGAATTGGCCCAAATCCTAGGTATCACATATCTGACCATATTTCAAGCCGAAATTAAGCATGTTAAAACCCTTTTCCCTTTAAAGGTCAGACATTAGTGCTGGTAAAAATTGATCTGTGGGTTTTATGAATTTAGCCCCTGTGTTGGAGCCGCTTTTGTAATGGGAAGATTCAGTGGGGGAAGCTTAACACGGCATTGTTTTGCTCTGACAACGCAGCCACGAGAGCCTCTGCAGCTGTTCCCCCTGCTTACAATGGCAGATTAATTAACACAATCATGTGCTGCTGGCTTCAGCTCAACACGCAGGTCTGCTCTGGGACAGATAGGTAAATCCTATACATGCCTTTCCAGACAGAGCATATTCTTTATGGGCTTCGCTACTAGATATATATTTGCAATGTGACTGGTCAGCCTATCGAGGCGAGAAACGGCGGAAAAGGAGGACTACAAACGAGAAGGAGAGGCCTCGGCTAATTGAACCAAAGCATTGCCGGGAAATGTTGTCTGTTTCAGAGCGGCACTTCCTCTGCCCCCTC
>NW_015544194.1:1977288-2008752 GCF_001515605.1 Sinocyclocheilus anshuiensis | reverse complement strand
ATATATATAAACATGCTCATTACAAGATGTGCATTCAAGTGATGCAATTTATTTATTTATTACATTTTTTTGAAAAGTTAGTGGGGGGGCAGGCAGAAAAAAAAAAGAGCAGCACATAATTGACCCTGTTAATATCAGTCTTGCTCCACAGTCTGTGTTCCAACAGTTCTCATCCTGCCTTGATGTTTGTAGATATTTTTTTGTTCTAAAATTACTCTATCAGACTTCATTCAGACATCTCACTCAGATTAATGTGGGTTAAATAAAAGATGTCCAATGCTATTTTTGATGGATGATGTAACCTTGCGGGGGAGGGACAGTTTTAAAGCTTCTCTGCCCAGCTCTCAGCATCTTGAAATGTATTCTGATGGAGTTGCTCAGTCATGAGACTCTCCTGTGTTTAGGGCGGCATGATAAATCTTTTTATTTCATTTTCCAAGACACTGGACAAGTGCATATAAGAGTAAAACTGGGGATGTCCTTGCCCGCACAATTTATAGTCCCATGTGGCTGAGGCGAAAAAGCCACGTTTTACAGTTCCTGTCAAGATGCAGGTTTTTGGTTAAGGCGATACGTGCGGATGGGAAGAGCCGTTAATGTTGTCCAGCGTGTTATTCATCATCTTCACATTATAGTGTCAGTCTTTGTGGATGTCTAGTTTGGTAATGTTGTTATTGATCAGACCATCCGTATGGTAATTTCCCTAATATCTTCAAGTAAATCAGTATTGTTTTAATTCTCATTAATGAAAGCGATAGAGGAATGGCTTTTCAAAGCGCATGGGTTTAGAGGGATGCTAATGGATTTAGAAGGTGCTGTAAATGGATGTATAAGTCAGCTTTATGATTGCCTGGTGTACTTGTTGTTGATTTGGTCGGGTGGAAAAATGAATAGGAAATCAATGTCAGGCGAGGAGGGTTTATTTTCCATCCTGAAAGAGTTTTAAAGCTACAGCACCATGCTTAAGTGATGCATGAAATTCTGTATAGCTTCACAACAGTCTGTTTCTTTCTTTCTTTCTTTCTTTCTTTCTTTCTTTCTTTCTTTCTTTCTTTCTTTCTTTCTTCCTTCCTTGTAAAAAAATTGGTTAAAAGCATTTTTTTGGTCAGTCAAAAAGGCTTTTGAAATGGTAACTACTAGACCCCAAAAATTAACTCACTGTCATGTATGACTTTCTTTCTTGTGTGGAACACAGAAGATATTTAAAAAAAAATGCCTCAGTTTTGCCCATACAATGAAAGTCAGTGAGGTCCAAACACTGAGACTTTTTTTTTTCTTCAAAATATCATCTTTTGATGTGAGGGTGAGCAAAAGACAACAGCGTTTACATTTTTGGATGAACTATCCCTTTATGATCATATTGTATAGTTTCTGCATCGTAGTGTCCTCATTCTCACGGTTTAACCATAGAGAATGCAGTAGCCCTGAACAGACAGCATCTACCAAGGCTTCACTAATGATAAAGTTGCTCATTTTACAAAAAAAAAAAAGTGGGCGTCCAATGAATATTTACCACGATTAAGAGCAGCCAGCCTTACTGAAGTGGGACTTGTAATAAGATGCCCACCCTCAGGGCCCTCGCAAACTCACTGTGGCTTCTGATCACGGCAGAACGTCTCCTCTCATGCGTCAGGCCAGCAGTGGTCACGGCGGTCCCTCTCCGATCCTCTGCATGCTGTGATCACCTTGCAGAATAATAAAGTTAGTGAGACCTCACTGCCTCCTCAGCAGCCCGGGTTTCACTTTCTTTTCATTGCGTATTTATTAATTTATTTATCTTAATTTTCTTTTCTTTCGTTCTTTTTTTCCTCGTTTTTTTAATTTGCTGCTCTTTGAAGCCTGAAAGCAACTCGAGAGGAGCAAACAAAGATGGGCGAGTGCCAGGCGGAAACTTATGGCACCATTCCTGTTCCCTCAGCTCGACAGAGGCATAGCCTTTAAAGAGGGAGAGGCGCACCTTCTGTCACTGATGGTGGGAGGGAAGGAGAGATAGAGAGGGAGAGAGAGAGAGAGGGAGGGAGGGAAGGAGAGATAGAGAGGCAGAGAGAGAGAGAGGGAGGGAGGGAGGGAGAGGGTTTCTCAAGTCGAGAGTGCTGTCAATGTGGCTCATTTGCACAATTCTGCCACTTTTACCTCCCTGACCTCCTGAGACTCTATCATGTTGTTGTGTTGGTGCATGATGCTCGGTGTTTGTGAAGGGCACGTCTTCAAGAACCCGAGACGCACTCATCAGATTTCAGTTGTGACGGAGCCGCGCGTGACTTGGCCGAGATCCTAGATTCATGTCGAATTTCTTGTGCTTTATGTCGCCCATTAAACTATTGAACTATTGATGTTATCGGTGGAGAGGATTTAGTCAAGCATATTAAGTCGAGGAAGATTTCTAACTTCTTACAGTCGGGAAAGAGAGATAGAGAGGAAAAGAGAGAGAGAGAGAGAGAGAGAGAGAGAATGGGAGAGGGTTTCTCCAGTCAGGAGTGCTGTCAATGTGGCTCATTTGCACAATTCTGCCACTTTTACCTCCCTGACCTCCTGAGACTCTATCATGTTGTTGTGTTGGTGCATGATGCTCGGTGTTTGTGAAGGGCACGTCTTCAAGAACCCGAGACGCACTCATCAGATTTCAGTTGTGACGGAGCCGCGCGTGACTTGGCCGAGATCCTAGATTCATGTCGAATTTCTTGTGCTTTATGTCGCCCATTAAACTATTGAACTATTGATGTTATCGGTGGAGAGGATTTAGTCAAGCATATTAAGTCGAGGAAGATTTCTAACTTCTTACAGTCGGAGGGAGAATACTTAAAGCTTAATTTCACCTGACCCTTCCGCCAGCAGGCATAACAAATGTGCTCTAAAAAAGAAAGAGAGAGAGAGAAATGCAGTGTTCTGTTCACAAAGCAGAAAAAGGACAATCTTTCCTCCTCCTCTTGTAATCCTACTTTCACTCAGGCTGCCGCTAATAAATATAAATGTTTGTGATTAGCATCATGGCGGCACAGGTGCATGTTTGTTGCGAGGAGAGGCATGTTCATTAATTTTCAGCGATGAAAAGTGCACTGCGCCATAAACACAGAGTCCAAAATCGCATAGGCTGATAAATGAACGCACAGATTGTTAATGTACCATTGTATGGCTGAGCCTCCACAAGCTTTAAAAAAAAACTCTGGGCCCTCTTGCCAAATCAGTGCTAGCTGGAGGTAATGTGCTAGCGGCCCCCTTTTTCATGGTCCAGATTACAGAGAATGGAGCTTTAAAACTGTGTTTTGTGTGCCTAAGTGTGTGTGATTATACTTACACATAGGATATAGTAAGGATTATATAGACAACAACATAGCCTCCCCCCACACTCACCTTCCCATCTGATCTTCCACCGCCATGTGGGCAGTAATTCGTTTTTTTTGTGTTTTTTTTAGACTGATATTTACTGTGGAGTTTGGCTCTTCACTGTGTGGATGGATGGTTAGATAGATAGCCTGTTATCTGGTTTGGCATTTGCTAACAAGCAGAACTAGGTTGTACATTTAATATTTACATACATATATAGTTACTATACATATATATTTATATATAAAAATGCACAGAGATAAAGAGAATTACAACATTTTCAAGCTGTTTAGCATCATTTATGGGGTACACGAAAACATTTCCAGACCAAGGCTGTTCATGTTTAACTACAACTGTTTTAAAAAAACGACAGCGCTCGGAGCGAGAAAATGCTGCTTTCCTACAGCCCAAGAAAAAAAAACAGAATCTGTTGAAAATGGGTTGTTTTTCAGTCACAGCAAAAATGTTTTATTAGGGGACCGCCGAACACCTGCCTTAAAATGTCGTTTCAACATCTCCCGAATGCCATTTTGCTTAATTGACTTGGAAATGGCCCAAATGTATTGCTGAATGCAGTCTAATTAATATTAATAATAAATGCCATTATTAACATCAAAGAACAGCTGGTGCCCCTGTTTACCCACATGCCTTATATGTAGCACATTTTGCGGCTGTTTCATCTCACAAACAGAAAGGGGGTAAACACTTTTTGAATTTAGTGTTTATTTATTTAAATTCTAGTTTGCCTCCATGAATTTATTACCTCATTGACACACAGGTCAGCGTGTACTGCCTGCAAGTGATAGGGCTTGCTCTCACGTCCAGTGAATCTTACAAGCGTTTGGACAGTTTCGTTTTTTTTTTTTCCCCTCTGTATTCATGGGCAGGACTTGCGTTGGTACCACAGAGGGTTCAGGGTCCCTGGTGTACTCCTAAAAAAAAAAATAAAATAAATAACTGCTTGTGCGAGCATCCGTGCCAAGGGGCTACATTAGGATTTTTAGCCATCATAAATCAGCAGGCTAAATAACTTTAATCTAAAATTTCATTAAGTAGTCCTTGTCAGGTAGTAAAAGGAGGGGATAATGCAGTGGTGTTTAATGATAATTGGTGTTTGGTTAATAAATTCTGCGAGTTCCGATTACTTTCTAGCAGTCGGCGGAATGCTAGCCTCAGCAGTGTAACTAAACCTCAAATTGATTAACTCGCCTGGACCAGACTGTTCACAAAGATGGCACTGGTCCAAATCAAAAAAGAGAGAGTGCAGTGTGCGCATCAGCCGGATGGTGTTGTGTTGCTCCAGCGTAAGGAAATCAGCTCCCCCCGGGTGCATTTTTAAAAGCCTAATGCCTTTCAAATGATGTCATCACATTTTACCTTCTCTCTCTCTCTCTCTCTCTCTCTCTCTGCTTTTTACTATCTAAATCCAAATGTTTCTCTCACATTTTCCTCGGGTGCTACAGAGGAAGGAAGGTCAATGACTGACTGTGGCACGTGACACATTATTCTAATGGATAGGGGAGACATCTTGTGTTTTTATGATTGCTTCTTTTCTCTTTTTTTCCCTCTGAAAGTGATATGCGAGTAATCAGAACCACAGACTGATTTAGAGTGGAAGTGTGATTGTGAGAGATCCATTAAAGGTGTGTGTGTGGGGGGGGGAGTTGTCATAGTGGGCCTTTGTTGTTGTTTCTTTTTTATTAGTGGGAACAGGGTGTGGTCCATCTGGAGAGATTTGAGAGGTTGTACACACACTCACACATGCATTTAATGTCACTGAGACAAACATATTTTCCTTTACCTCCCTTTTATAGACACACACACACAGCAGCTTCCATAATAGTGTGTGTACTGTATGTCAAAGAGACCAAGCAGACAGCAGGGTGAGCGACACACCTCCTCCCAGATGGCTTTTCCCAGTGGCCTCCTGTCTGCTTCCAGTCTATTGTTCTGGCATGTTCTATAACGCCGGTCCAGTAAATCGCCTTAAACACCTCACTTTACACGTATGTGCCATTAACCGCCACGGTTTGTTGCGACAAACTCAAGGGACAATGAGATAAGGATATTGATATGTCGTGTCACGCGCTTGGAGATGCTCTTTATTATTGGTTACGGCAGCAAAAACCTCATAAGTGAATCCAGTGGTCGATGAAATATTTATGGAGATGGAGATGATTGATAGCAGCGTAGTTTCAATAAGCAAGTTAATCATAAATTACAGATGTAACTTCATTATCCCCATGTCTAATTAGTCAGACTGTAAACATCTATAAAAGAACAGTGTAGCATTTCATAATGTTTTGCTGTATTGTCTAGGCCCTGGACTAAAGAGTTATTGTTTTCAGGCTTAACAGGATAATATATGAAGGCCGTGGCTCGCTCGTGACAATCGTTTTAATGCTGTGTCTCTTACAGATTTTTCTTTTGCATAAAAAAGGGCTGAGAAATGGAAAATCAATATGCAGAAAATAGTTATAGGTGGCGGGTTATCGAGAATCTCTCTGTTCCAGACACCCTGGGCCGAGAGATGATGCGTAATATATGGGGTGACCTTCAAATGTCATAAATGTGTTGTGCAATAAACTGTCAATATTTGTGGTTATTTGGTGCAGGATGACTTTTACAGTAATTGGAACAGCCGTATTAAAAGCTGGGGAGCAGTCAGCTGATTAAAGACGGCCCTGCTGGCCTGTGTGTGTGTGTGTGTGTGTGTGTGTGTGTGTGAAGAGCGAGCGAGAGAAACTGAGAGAGAGATGAAAGAACAGTATTACCTGTAAAGGCTTTGTATGCTCATGTATCTGTCTGTCTGATGTTCTAGTATGTAAGTAAGAATGAGAGCGACATGACTGATGGTTTATGTTAAAATCTGGATCTAAAGGAACGTTTAATATTGTGTGAGTAATGATTGGCACTCAAATGCCACATTCACACTTACATATACAATATATGGTGTGTATGTGGGTGTGTGTGTGGTTGTGGGACAATAACGTTCTCTCTTTTCGCTAAAAGCCTGTAAAATTTGCCAATAGGAGTAATATTTGTAAGTGTCTGGGTACCAAGCTAAAGTGGGTCAGAGTCAGTGTTTGTGTTTGTTTCGTTGTGAGTATATGTTTGGGTCAGAAAATGGGGGCACACATCACAATGTAATGCGTGTAGGCAAAACGGAGGCAGCAAATTGCAGGAATGTGATCAGTCACAAGAGAGAAGGAGATGCTGACTTCACTCTTTCTTTTTTAACTTCTCAAATCTCATTTGATTCTTAAAAGAGGGTAGAGAAATGAGGAGAAAAAAAAGTGCAGAAAGAAAGAAAGATTACTCGTACAAAAGCTTTTGATTGAGGCAAATGGTTGCTAAAGTGGGTTGCGCCATTCAGACGACATCTCTCCCTACACACACACACCATGTCATGTGTAGGCACAGAAATAAGCATTTACAAACGCTTTTTTGCACTGTCGCTGGTCACATGCTCACAGACCGTCTTGAGCTGAAGTTAAGGCACAAAGCCAATTGCCATTATGGGGTAAATGTGTTTTAGGGTCTGAATGTGTGCATATGGGAGATTTTTCTTAATGATACAACAGTTTTTGATTTTTAACAGAAGCATTTTTTCCCCTAACTTTTACAGAGGAATTTATGAAGAGTTAAATTGCCCAGTTGAACACTACAGCTCATGCACTGCTTTAAAGCATGTGCAACAGTTTTAACAGAAAATCTTGTAGGTTACATATTACAAACAAATCTTGGCATTAGTTGTAGGTATTTCAATAGTAATAATAATAATAATGATGATGATGATGATGATGATGTATTTATCTGATGATGTATTTTATATATATATATATATATATGTATATATATATATATATATATTTATTATTTTATTTTTTCATAAAATACCTGACCTGGTCCTTTATCTTGGTTTTAACAGCAAATATCAGCTTTTTATTTTCACACACACATATATAAAATAAAATACAATACAATATGTGGTTGAAAAATCTCTAGTAGGCAACTGTATCTATTTTTTATATCTATTTTTTTAGATTATTGTGAGTTGTATATATTTAGTTTTATTATTTTTTTATTAATTGATGTTGGGTTTACAGAATAAACATAAAATACAATGCAATAAAATAAAAAATAAGGTCCCACTTTATATTAAGTGGCCTTACTAGGTACTTACATCAAGAAATAAGCACAATGTACTTACTGTGTTCATATTGTATTGCAAATACTTTTGCTGCTATTGAGGTGGGATACAGGTAAGGTTAGGGACAGGTTTGGTGGTATGGGCAGGTTTAAGGGTGGGTTAAGGTGTAAGGGATGGGTCAACAGTGTAATTACATGCAGGTATTTTTAAAAATATATGTACAATGTGTGTACACAATAAGTGCATTGTACCAAATGATTAATTTAAATGTAAGTTCATAGTAGTTAAGGCCATTTAATATAAAGTGGGACCAAATGTATGGTAGGCAACACATGTGGTAGGTAACTGTAGCTTCTCAAAGGACCTGACCTGGTCTTGTATCACATTAACTTCTCTGGAGTGTCAAACGCTTCACACAATATGAGATCCCCCTGTAATTCACCATGGGGTAACACTGCTGACATCTCACGTATAAGCATAGTGACTAATTATCTCCAAGTGTGGACTTGTTGACACTCTTAGACGTTATTGGTGTGACAATTGCTCAATCAGAGCGGCCCTTCGTTATCACCGTTTTCCATCAAGCTCCCTACCGACGTCACCTGTCAAACCCAGGGCACAGCGGTGAAGCGAAGACGCTGTTGCTGACATGGCTGTTTTCTCATTTTTTCCCCCTCCCTGTATTGTTAATTTCAACATAATCTGCCATATGCTTCCCACTACAGATGATGAGAGGCTGGATAAAACGTTGGGACGTGAGTGTAGTTGGGTGGGGGTCAGGGTGATATCGCTAAAGAAAGCTTCTGAACTGTCAGCGTTCTGTCAGGTTGCGGAGGGTGGGGAGGTAGAAAGTGGTGCACATGAACTCATTGATGTGTTTGACTTTGTGTGGCGTTAACAGATTTGGGTGGCAAAAACTGAAAGGATGGAGAACAACAGAAGAAACAAGACGGAAAAAACCTCTCTGGCGTGCGGCCGGTTTGAAGTGAAACAGAACAGTCTGTGAATTATGTCTCTCTCTGGGTCTCTGTTTCTTAGATGTCGGGGAAGAGATGGCGAAACCTGTGAGTGCTGTCCAGCCCCCCACTACTCAGCACCGGGAACGGAGTGTGGCTTCAAGCTTGAAGGACTGCCCCTACTGTGGCAAATCTTTCCGCACATCCCACCATCTGAAGGTCCATCTAAGAATACATACAGGTGAGTGAGAAGTCCAAGAAGCAAGTTTTAGGCATTTGCATTTATTTGACGAAAAAATTAAGGGGGTCTGAATACTTTCCGTACCCACTGTATATAGTGATGTACAGTATGTGCCTATTAAACCTAATCACAGTTTTGCCTGGCGTTAATGATGCACATTTTAAAATGCCCACTTTAGTGGAATTTAAAAACTCTGAGCCCATAAATGAACTTCAGGTATGTGAGGCAGGACGCCCCAGCCCAGCAGAGTAATGATGTGAGCAGTGCTGGTCCGGTGGCTGTCAGGAGACCCTGCTGTTCCACCCAAGAGCAAGGCTGAGGCTCACTAGCAGGCACAGCTGGCCTAGTTAACATGCAGGATAACCAGGATAAGCACTCAGAGGTCACCTTAGATTCAACACACTGCTGTCTCTGTTTATGTGTATGAGTGTCTAAACAATGACAGCATTTTAATATGCAAATGATAATAATAATAATAATTATTATTATTATTGTTGTTGTTATTTTTTCAGTTATTACAGTTTATTAGTTTGACAACAACAATGATGACTGGGAGGTAGTTGGAAAGAGTGATTTTCCTTGAAAATACTGAAAATAAGTAGGAAATATGATTAAATTTTTTTTAAATGAAAAATGTATTTTAATTAAAAATGTTATGCAGCATATAGTTAGATAATATCACACATACGAGAGTGTCAAACTTACATTTAAACAGAGAGGTTAAGGCTTTAGACAGGCTGGTTATATCCTCCTAGCAGGAGAGCAGCGGATGGAGTGGGGAAATATGTTTTAGCTGAGGGAGGTTGAGTTATGCCTGCTCAGAGCAGGGGGTAAGGGTCCCCAGTAGGGCCGTATTTCAGCCGAGAGGAAACAGAGGCCCTCGTCCCAACTCACTCACTCACGCCGCTTGACGGGATGGACCCCCGTGTGTGCGGTGTGGCCCGAGCGCGTTTACACGCGGACGCTTCGCTTTCTGTCGATGCAGCAATTTACACTGGCCCTGATGTACTTGCAAGATGTGTGACTCTTTGCTGATCGGTTATAGGTTTGTCATAAAGATTCCCGGCTGACAGACATCGGAGATACGGCACAGGTCTCGGTCTAGCTCTGCTCGAATAATTTACAGGAACAACAGACCCTTCCAATCAGGCTGAAACTATGCCGTTGACATTAAACAAATATCCTGCCCTGATTTAAAGCAATCAGACATGTGGATGACACAAAGCGGGCCTCAATCCCGATGCCGTTATCCCATCACAATGGCGTTGCTTACTGAGGAGGCCAGGGCATTGTGCGACACAATGTTAGATTAATGACTCTCTAACGTCGGCTTGAAAGGAATGAAGTGAATTTAAATTTCTCCAAAAGTTAAAGAGCTAATGTTACAGTATTAATTTCCTCTCCAACAGTGAGCGGGAAAATATCCATTAGTGAAATTAAGCACAGTTTTCTAGGTAGCTAACATTGTGCAGTGTATAGTGTGGGGCCACAGCTAATGAACACTGCAGTGGGTGATATTTCATTATACAAATTAATGCTCACATTTTAATGGGAAAGTCACATAATGAATCTAGGCTTCAGTGACAGCAATTAGAGACACAGATTGTCCCCTTCTGGACAAGGCAGTATTTAGCAGTAAGCAGCTGTAGATAAAAAATAAAAAGGTCCTTGCTCCTGACAATGGCTACGCATAACTTGAGGCTATAGGAGAACCAACACGCCAGATGAATCACCTTTGTTTGAAGAGAGACAGGGGACAGACAGGCATCGGCCGTGTGAGTTCACCTTGGTGATTGGGAGCCATTACGCATCTTGAGCGAGACTTGGTCTGGACCGAAGAGATCTGGCTCACACGGCTGGATGGAGGTTTATGGTTGTATCGAACAACATTTTGAAGGTTTACTTTGAAGAGGGAGAAAGAGCCATTAAACTCAGGTCCGTGGTCAGTTGCTACTGTTCCAAACCATAAGCATTGTAAATTACAAAGGTCACTCAGCAGACTCCCAGTAGAAAATTTGACTGTGTCGCCTGGTGTGTGGTTTGCGGTTTTGTTTCATTCGTATTTGTTTAGTTTTGTTTTTGTTCTCTCTGCTAATGCTTATTTGCTTACTACATGGTGAGTTAGTTCTCTAAAAGTAAGATGAATGGAAGGATTGAAGTAATGGGCCATACAGTAAAGGATAATTTAAAATGTAAATAGAACTTGTGGGTACTATGTGTAGGGCTTGAGAACTCGAACACCTTGACATTCTTGTTTCTACATTTGGCGTAGATAAAGCATAGCTTAAGGAAGAAAAAAAAAACACATTCATTTTTCCAGCGCAGTCAATCTCTCTCTCTCTTTCTATCCCCCTTCGGAATGCAGTCTTCTCACCATTATGTAAAGCCATATGGAAATTCATCTTAAAGTATGTCATATCTATTGACTATTTTAATTGCCCTTCTGTAAAGGCTGTGGGTGTTTATTCTGAACTGTTACTATGGAGTCATGACAAATCATACAAATCCATATGAAATCAGTTTGCGCTGGACTTCAAGTGTTGAGACTGAAAGCATTCCGTTAGAAGTGAACTTGCGAAATGATAATGGATATGTACTACTCATAGTGAGAAGTCTCTGTAATTTATAGAAAGCCTGTCACACTATACCAGATGGCAATTTGATATGTATTTTTCCTCCCTATTTTTATTAACACAGTCCATCAGCCATAAGAGTGAGCATTGGAAACTTTTTTGGGAGTTTTGCACTCTCTCATTTCAAAAGATGAAAAATAATAATCTCTTTACCTCTCTGCCTTGGCGATCCATTTTGTTTCCCTGAGGTTGTGTTGTTTGTGTGGATATCAATTAAAAGTGGATTAACGGGTACATAATGACCTTTAGCAGTAAATTGTGTGTAATGTTGCAAGGCAGGATACAGTATATTCCCCAGATGTCACACGTGCCCCTGACGTATGATGGAGCAGATGTCTTACTGAGCCCAAATGGTGCACAAAGAACATGCCACATGCACAGAGACTTACACAGGCACTTGAACACACGCTCACATAAACATGCAACCAGCAAACAAAAAATATGCATACATAAATAATGGTCTATATATGCATAATAATTCGATTGGCCTGAATTATAATTTTAGCATTTCATAATTTATTAGCGTAATATTTGTCCTAATATGTTTTTTAAAATTACAAATAAATTGAAATGTTATTAGTATTTTCCTAAGCAGATGCACAAGATGGGGTGGAGAAAAGCAGATCACTCTAATTGTACTCTAATTTTGGGTACAGAATATCATTCCTTCCAGTTAAAGGAACTGAAAATGATCATTTGCATCAAGGACATTTCCTTATTGAATCACACCAAGCCTCTGTTATTCTGCTCAGAGGATAAGCACTTATTGGGTTAAAAGCTCATCTTGTATGATGTCTTGAATATGCGCTTCAAAGACTCTTGTGTAAAAGAACAAAAGACCCCTTTCTTTTTTTTTCTTCACCCTCTCTCCTGCGCTTCACTTTATGTCCCTCTGTATATTTGTTCCTTATCAATATAGTATTGAGTTTATGTTTGAGATCCTTTATTTAGGAAGCTGTGCAGTGGGTCTGCAGATCTTCCATTCTTTTTCTGGAATGGCGCCCTCCAAATAATGATAAATTACTTGAGCACTATGCCATTTGCTAATTATATCCATGATTTACTACAGAGCCAGACTTAAATCATTCAGTCCAGTCTTGCGTAACAATGCAACATTTTTTCTGGGTTAAAAAATGTTTTCCATGTGTATAATCTAAGCGTTTATAGCCACGCACACACACATCGACAAACATGCTTTTATTTTCATTTTCCCATATCTCTCGAAACTCCCTCTCTCACTGTTTTTTTTTTTCCATCTCGCACGTCACCATTAAATTCCTGAAACATTGGGGTCTCAAAAATCAAGCCTTGCATTTAGTTTATTGCTTATTGATCTTATAAATCTTGCTTTCATTCCAAGCCTATTCTAATTGTTGTCAGAAAGTATTTTATATCGATATTGATCGGATCATGCAAATGCAATTTAGACTCTTTCTCTTGTTAAAAGCTACTTCCTTTTCACTTTTAACAAGAATTCTTGTACATTTGCATGTGTTTCTAAACTGCCTGCATGCCTTCTTTTACAGTACATTTCATGCTGGTTAGCATTTTGTAATCCACAGTATGAGGCTGCCTTATGAGGAATGTTCATGTGCACCACATATGGTGTATTTATATAATTTGGACTATCTTCACTCTCAAATGAGGCCCTTTTATTGGGTGCATTTTGGACTGAGGGGTCACAGTTGTCCTCCGGGGGGAATAAAGAGCTTCTGTGGGGCTTGATTTATCCTCACAATGATAAACTGCAAATAGAGAATGTCCACAGAACAGCTCCACCACCAAGGTAGAGGCTTGACAGCAGACAAGGCCAGGAGAGAGACAGAAAGTGAGGGAGCGAAAGACAGCAGCAACCAGCAGCACCACGAGCCTGCAGTTCCCCATGTGAGCAGAGATAACATCCAGACAGTTTTGTTGTCAGTTGAAAATATGATCTCTGTAGTGGACTGAAGGCACCATATGGTGATATGTTTTTTACGGCGCTGACGTGAGTGATGGCTCACTCCTAGGATCTGGATTGAGCTGGATCGACCCGTATTGAAACTCCTCCCTCCTCTCAAATCCTGCTGAGTTGTTGGCACCTTTATTATTACTGCTGTACTGACATCAGCTCCTGTCTGTCTTTGTTTCTTTCTATCACTCTCACTGTAGGTGAAAAGCCCTACAGGTGTCCTCATTGTGACTATGCAGGCACTCAATCAGCTTCTCTGAAGTACCACCTGGAGCGCCACCACCGTGAGCGACAGAATGGAAGTGGCCCCTCAGCCAACCACCCTCCATCTTCTGAAAACAAGGATGACCACGCCAAGAACAGCAGTAGCATTGGAGTCTTTGCTCGCCCCGATGTCCTTCGCGGGGTCTTCAAAGGGGTGATGCCCTCTGGTCTTGACTTCAGAGGGGGTCAAATGCTCCCACACCAGTGGGTACCACCAGGAATGCTCTCACCCAGAGACAGAGACCGTGAAAGGGAACGTGATCGCCACGGACCAGGGTCAGAGCCCACCTCGGAGAGCATGAAGAGTCCTGAGGGGCCAGCCTCTGCAGGGGACAGTCCTGCCAGCTTCTCCGACCTGGGCCGAGCTTACCAGAGTATGGTGGGAAATGGCGTCAACTTCCAGGGCTCCCTGCAGGCGTTCATGGACAGCTTTGTCTCCGTGAAGAAAGAAAAAGAGATGAGAGAGAGTCAGCTGCATGGCCAGCACTTTAGCCAGGAGAGTGCCGAGGCCAAGACCAAAAGAGCCAGTGAGGCCAACCAGGAAGAGAATCCCACCAGTGACGTCAAGCCAGCTGAGGGTGGCCGCTCCCAGTATGAGCCTCTGGATTTGTCCTTTAGACCTGAAGCAGGGTCTCTCCCTGGAGCCTCCATCACCATCCAGGACAATGTCGCTTGGCATGGCTGCCTCTTCTGCTCCTTCACAACTGCCTCTGTGGAGCTGATGGCCCTCCACCTGCAAGCCAACCACCTGGTTAAAGGCAAGTGTGGCCCAGGAAAAGATGCTAAGGAGCACCTCCTCGGAGAGCCTTCCCATGCAGGAAAAGCTACTGGCTTGGCTCCACCACCACCAGGCCTTTTTCATCACCATGAGGGAGCCCCGTCCAGGGACAGAGAGACTGAGTCTGGGGAGCTGAAGGGACAAGCAGGCTGGTCCAACCATCTGGAGCAGCCCCCGCATGGAGCCTCCATGGGCACGTTCTCCAGTGACTTCTACAAGCCCTTTGGTCCTGTGTATGATGGCTCTGCTAGAGGGCCTGTGGGATTCCTGGACCAGCAGCAAATTCAGCCCAGTGATATGGGTGGTCAGGGCCCCCTGGACGACCTATCCGACAAGGCGTCCTGCAGCGAAATAGAGGCATCTGAAGAACATGGCGGCCAGTCTGAAGAAGATGAAGTAAGTCGTGACAAATCATTGCCTAACCTCGCTGCTACAGAGAGGCATATGCGTTCTGATGATGAAGAGGAGGCAGAGGAAGAAGAAGAGATGGAGATGGGTGACGCTGAGGAGGAGGACCGTGGATCCATGCAAATGCTTCCTGAATCTCCATTGTCAGGGAAGGACATCCAAAGATGCAAGCTGACTATGGGCCCCCAAAGCTCTGGCCTTTCTCCTCCTCAGCCTCCCACCCCTGAGAAGCAGTGGCAGCAGCAGCAGACAGGCCTTGGTCTTCTTTCCCCAAGCGGTGGTCCTCCTGGCCTGGTAAAGCCTGGTCAAGCCCACCTGGAGCATCAGATGAACATGCTATCTGTCCTGCGGGCCTACAGTTCAGAGAACCTCGCAGCCTTCAACGGAGGCCTTGGCGGCAGCTCCAATGGAGGAGGCAGTGGCACCAGCAGCATGAAAAGAAATGACCCCTCTGGTGAGTATGACAACATAAAGCCCTGTTTTAGTGTCATAAATCAATGAACAGTGACTTTCAAAACGACTTACTGTTATACATACACACTCTCAGACTAGTAAACACATGGTATACACTGCATTATGAGCAACACATCATCACTACAGCATCTACTATTTCTTATCTGTGAAGAAATTACACATTGAGACATTTGTTCAATGATTCCCTCATTGGTCAGAGCTGCACCAATACACAAACTCTCTAAAGGAGCAAGATTTGCTTTTGAGTGATTTCAACCTCATTCCGGGCAAGTTTAGAGACCATCAGGATGACAAAGTAACCTATTAATCTTTATTATATTGTCATTTTACAAGAGCTCGAGTCCCACCCTCTCTCCTTCCCTCCTCTTTCTGGGAATAAGGGTGTCTGCTTTGGAACAGACCAGGAGCTGATGGTCCCTGTGTCATCTCTAGCTCACAGAACTTAACTATCTTAGCTTTCATAAAGGCCTCTCCCAAAAGCCCATTACTTTATAAGAGCCCGGGATCTATGGCCTTGTGAAAAATGATCTGTCAGCTTTCACGATTCTGCTAAGGTTACTGGTGCTCCTTGAGACTACTGTGTTTCACACTGCCCTTTCTGAACATTTGGTGATAAAAAGAAAAATAGAGTAACTGTGAATGAAAAAAAGAGAGTAAATCTCTAAGAACTGAATTTGTAGTTTGGTTTGGGCAGCTGTAGTAGAAAGTAAGTGGGTACCACAGCCTTTAGATGTCCTTTTTAAGGCAATTTCTCACAACTGAGAGATAGGTAATAAAGGTAATAAAACATATGTATCCTACATTTTCCTTTTGTTCTTAATATATTATTCATTAAGGAGACAACTCATTTTCAATTCTGGAGTTGAGACAGACGTTCTTAGTTTGGTGCTTTACATTGGTGTTATTACTTGTACTCTGCAAACACAGAGGAGCAAGGCAGACATTATTTTTTTGCTCCCAGTAAAACAATCTTACAGCAAATAGGTGTAGGATTAATCAGGGGGTTTATACTGGCACTGCAAGTATTTTTAACAGACATGTTTTATTAAGCTGCTTCATTCTCACAAATCTTAATACTTATTGTTCCTTTAATTTGTAACTAGCAAATTGCTCATTCAATCCAGTTTAGTTGTGTTGTGTATTGTGCTTGATTAGTAACCACTAATTTATCAACAGTGATTTGGATGATAAAAAGTCTGTATAGGTCTGAGTTATTTTAGTAGTAATTATTTTATTTTAAGTAGTTATTTCAATATAAGCTGTCTATAGGTAGGCTACTACATCTGGTATTTTTTTGTCCAGTGACATTTGGATCTCTGTTTCACCATAATGTTGACTACAAGGGAGTCAACAACTAACACTCACGTCAGCTGAACTAGTCGGCAATGTGAGTCAGTTATCTTGAGAAAGAAAAGGAAATAAAAACAAAAAGGCTAAATCTCTAGTCACAACCTTGGCAAAACATAAAAAGTCAAAGAGATGAACACATATTTGTGCAGCTGTTTTAAAGAATTAAGCATCTTTCCACCATGATAGTTTGAAGTTACAAAATAAAGGAATGCCATAGTCCGTTTTTACACCGTCTTTCATACAAGGGAGACAATAGATACAATAGAGAGAAAAGTGAAGTCTCAAGACTGCCATGTGTTTCACTTTCCCCCTTCAAAACGGTTTACATTAACAATTAATGGTGCTTTTGACCTTTCAATTATGGAAAATATGTCTGTCATGGAGGAACCTGTTGCATTTTTAATATTTAGAGGAGGTCATTCACTTGGCTGAAAATTAATGCTAGTTTTTTGTCATCGTAGTGAATGTATCGTATTGTAATATCCTTCTTTAATCAAAGACATTTGAAAAGTGCCCTTGTGACGTCCTCCTCTCCTGCTGCTGTGAAGAGGGACTGACCTTTAGAGATAAGGCTTTGTCTACAGAACAAAAGTTTTTTGTTAGGCATTTTTAAAGCATGACTCCATCAGTTTGTTGCTGTTGGATGCTGACGGGCAGCCGAGCGCCTCTGTATATGCTGTGACAGTATGTGGGCATGTTTGAGTAATACATACAGTAAAACCATTGAATGACTACAAGGAGAACTCAACAGACACTTTATTCTTTCTTTTCGGAAGGGAATGTGTTAGTATTAGCGCTGAACCTGTTCTACATACTTTGTGTGCGTGTGTGTGTGTGCGTGTGTGTGAAAGAGAGAGAGATTTCGACACCCGAGGAAGGTACTCTACTAAAATGCATTCTTAACTACTATTTTTGTGTGTTGTTTTCCATTAAAATATGCATGTATCCTTAAAAAATATGTAAAAAAACAAACAAACAAACAAATATAATAGATCTGACAGATTTTTTCCCCTTGGAACATGCATGCTTAGAAAAGTAAAAAAAAAAAAAAAAAGTCTAGCTTATCAGGAAATATTGTTTTAAGGATGTTTAGATATTTTTACTGGAAAACAAGAAAGATATAGTTGTTAGGAAATTATTTTTTTTTTAAAAATCATTGTTTTGTACATTTTGTGCATTCACACATCTCCTCTGTATTATAGTATATGTACTTTGACAATTCACACCTCACCAGTGTTGTGCATATAGCCTATAGCATAGAAATTTACTCAAAAATACAAAAACAGCACAAGCACTTTTTTCAATTTGAAACCCAAAAAGATGTAAAATACCATACAGGTGGAACTATCTGATCTGGAGTATTTTGTGCTTGGGTCTGTTGTACAAAATTGAGTGAAACATTCTGCACAATTCCTTGGGGCTGGGCATAGATGAAGCAAAAATCCCTCTGAAAATTTAATTCAGGAAAAAATATGATTATCTGAAGTGGCTTGGCATTAGGTTTGTATGCAAATAGTGCATAAATCATTAATATTTAGAAATCTGAGCTGAATATGGCATGCCTCGACATCCGGGATGGAATGAGTGAGAGTCATTTTAAAGTGACACCCTCATTATTATACCGCTTTTATAAGACACACAAACACATTTACTCTCTCTTGCATGTCAAGTATCTTACATTCATAGTATTGTAGATACTCTCTCATCTCATCTCTCATCTACCTCTCCCATATTTAAACACAACGCACATTTTACTTCAATCACAACAAATACCAGAAAGCTAAAACTAAAAAGCTATTTCTTTAATAGCCTACTACTATCTACTCAGATTAGCGTTAAGATTATTAAAGCATTATTTGTAGAGAAAAAGGCTTGAAACACAGCATAGCACATATTAATCATGAAGTATATCTACGATTTAGCGCCAAGTTCTATCAGACACCTCAGACTGTGTGTAGTCTAGTGGATTAGCTTTGGAATTGTTCACATTGCTTAATGGCCTTGTTCCATTGTGCAAGGCAGCCATTGTGTAAATGTATCATATAATCAATACTAGGTCTGTTAGTGGCATATCTTCATCTATACGTTGCACATGTCTCGAGCATTGTGTTCTTTCTTTTGCTCCTCTTTGTCTTCCCCTTAATTTAACAACATATCATCACAAGCTATGCGTGTTATAATAACCACACATCAGTCCCGGTTATCAGCGGCACCTGTGCGAAATGTTGTTAAGGCCAGCAGACAGTAAAAACCTAGCCTTCAACATTTTTTAAATGTTTGCTGGTGCGCTATAAGAATCGAAACGTGCCACCAGAAAAAGTGCTTTCATTTATTGTGAAGCACCACTTTACAGCAAAGAAAAAAAAGGACCAACGAGAGAAATGAGATTATTAGTGTCCTTTCCGTCTGCCACCATCACTCTCAACGAGCTTTTTTCCACACACCCTCTACCCTCACCCCGTTTTGTTTTTGTTGTTGTTTTCATTGTCGTGGTTGTCGTAGCTTGCAGTGTACGTAAACACTTATCTTGATTCACCCGCCCTGTCTCCATTAGCCCTTGTGAAAAATGGCCACATTTAGATTTCTCACAGGAGCAGTTGCGAGCGCACGCTTGTAGTACAGAGCGCAGTTACCCGGCCTGTCTAAAGTGTGTGAATTTTCTTCTCTAGCCCTGCTTAATAGTATAAAATGTGCGTCTGTGTGAGTGTCTGAGGCCCTAGATGGTGCTTAGGAGCCCAGGTTTCAGATGTTTACCGCTAAAAGCCGTCCAGCCACCACCCACAATCCAGTTTTGCCACACAGTCAAGACATTCCTCAAGCCACGGACAGAGAAAGAGAGATGAACAGAAAAACATTTATGTATAGAGAGATCAGACTTGAAGGACTGCTGAAAGAGGGGGCTGCACACCCCAACCGTCCTAGTTCATAAGGCCATGACACCCCCTGGTGGAAAAGCAGTGAACCCTGTCCCCATTCACTCCAAACCACTCAGTGAGAGTGACAGATGATTGGAGACAGAGAAAGATAGAAGGAAATAGGGACTGGGTGTATGAAAGCGAGTGAATAAATGTAAGTCAGAAAAGAGATGTATGCTTAGGAGGATTGGTTTATGTCTTTCCTTTTCTTCTTCTATGCAAATCCCTTTGGGTTTATCAATTTACAATGTGTCCTCCTTAATATGTCGTGGCAGACTTACAAACTCTGAGTAGAAAAGGCCTTTATAAACGCTGCAGTTAAAGAAGACGTGTGAATATACTCTAGGAATTCCCAGTATCTTTACTTGTTTCATTTTAGCGCATGTCTGCTAGCCTGTGTGCGTGTTAGCGTGTATCTTGCCCAGCAGACAGGAGTGGGTAGTTAAATGTAAATGGTGTTTAGTCACCAGTGGCCAATTATCACTGTCAGGAGGGTGTAGGATCAGAGCCTCTCTTGGGCGGGTCTTGACCCCAGTCTGGTGCGGGTCAGAGAGAGTGCACTACTTCCTGTCTTCCTGTCAGCCTTAAGTTCATCTTTCCCATCTTTCCCCCCCTCGCTAACTTCTTCTAACTTTATATGCCTCTCTACCTCTCACTCTTTCTCTTGTTTTCAATCCGTCTGTCTCCAGTGAGTGTGGTAATAAAGCGCTCGTGTGAGTGTGTTGTTCTCTGACCAGGTTCTGTTATGATAATTAAAAACATATGGTGCCTGCAATGCGCACAGTGAACCCACAGATGTAAAGGAACAGACGCGACTTGAGACTTTCCTTTCATACTGAGGAACATGATGACATGTCCTCACATGCTTGCACACACATCACACTTCCACGTAAGTAACATTTAGTATAAATCAGATATTTCGATATTTCTTTTGCTTTAATTTTTTCACAAAATTTAAATCACATTATATATTTCAGTAGACTTCATATAACATAAAGCAGTGGTTGTCATTAATGGACAATAAGTGACAAAACTTAAAATGTAATGTTTAGATATTATTATTATTATTATATTTTAAATGATGATAATGTCATACAATTTTTAATAAAATAATAGATTTAAATAAAATAAATATACATCTGGAATGTAATTTAGTAGGATAATAATAGATAATAAACATCTCTCTCTCTCTCTCTCACTCTACTGACACTGACTATGTTTACATGGACATCAGTAATCTAATTATTTACCTTATTCTAAATAAGGCAATATTATGATTATGGTGTTTACATGAGTTGCTTTTAGCATATTCCTTTCATGTTCCCGTTTTACATGTTATAGTACATAGATCGATTAATGGCACACGTCATTACGTCCCACGTGACGCCATCTGACGTCCCCTCCGGAATTTCACGTATAAACATATAGTGCAGTGTATATTAGTCTTCGTGATGATGCCATGTACAGTTTTCGGTGTTTCATTTTTAATTTTATGAAAGCTTCAAGTGCAGTTAATTATTTGTACGTGCATACAGACGATGGCGGTGTTGAAGCTCTTTATTTGCCATCAAACAGTTGAGCACTGCCGTGTGTATATCCTGTCTCAAAATGCGCCGAAAAGTCCTACACAACGGTAATAATTTGATTAAGGTGTTTACATGTCTATTCTGCACTTCAGTAATGCGACTAAAATAGGAATACTCCACGTCTTAATTTGATTTCTGTTTACTTTGAATATGACTTTAGCCTGATTAAGCTAATCAAAAATCTCTGTTTACATGGTAGATTCTTAATCAGAGTATTGTCTTAATCGTATTCAAATCGGATTATTGTTGTCCATGTAAACGTACTCAATGACTGAATCAGAACAGACTTGCGACCTATTTTTGGGTCTCGACCCACCATTTGAGAACTACTGCCACATAGTTTACGATTATTAAATTCATGAAATGTAATAATAATTATTATAATAATTAATTATTTAATAATAATAATATACAATTTATAATAAAACCAATATCAGTAAATCAATATGATTATTATGTGTACTCTATATATAATTTAGTGTGATTTTATTATAAGAATAATAAAACAATATGATTTTAAATATATATTTTATATAAATTATTACATTTTATTAAAAATATATAATATTGTTTTATATGTTTTTACTTAATCTTGTTCATAAAAAAAAAAAATCTGTACTGTCCATGACCCAATCAGAACAGACCTGCGACCCACCAGTTAAGAACCACTGCCATACAGTGTGCAGTTTTCGAATTCATGAAATATTTTTTCTTGGAAACACAATTTACTCCACACAGAAACACACGACTGCATGTCACCTCAATGACATGCTCGTTTACCACATAGCAATTACTACTAAGTAATTATTGCAGTCTCCTAATTTACGGACCGCTAGAACTATTAGAGACGCCGAGCGCGAATGAGAGAGAATATAACACAGAACAGACAAAACATCACTTGATTTCCCTTTTTTTCGCTCACTATTTGCCCCTGACTTTCATCTCCCTTTCGGTAAAAAGAGATCTCCACACTCAAAAAGCGGCGCGGGGATGAAACTTGGTAATTGCCAGTAATGCTGTCCTCATCAAGTGGCTAATTAACAGTAATATGGCTCGTGTTAGTCTGCTAGTATCCACGCAGCCCCTGCGTTCGGGCGACCGCAGAGAGGTGGGAGAACCCGTCACACTGATGATGCGTTCGGCCCGAGGGTCGCCCGGTCCGTGTTTTATGCACACTTAATCCCTCCCCCGGGAACGCCGAGGCCTTCCGTAATCTTTAGCTCCTTACCGTAAAAAGTCGGGGCCAGAGAACCTGCGACGAACTGGGATGTTACGTACGACTGATTTATAAAAGACTCCGAGACGAATCATTCATCTCTGACAGATGACGTTTAACCTGTCACCGGGAGTTTAAATGCTGTCAGCCTCCGAGCAAACTGTTGTGGTACATTTAAGAGCTGTCAAACAGTCTTATTACAGAGTAAAGGTAGACTCTTGACACGACACATCAGACTGTTTCTCTGAGCCTTGTCCCACGCTTCTCCATCTCAGAGCACACTGCCGGAGGGAAGCGCTCTCACAATGAAAGACTGCTCGCTCTCTTTCTCTCTCCTTGGAAGTCTCTGAGGTGACAGACAGTGTTGGTGCATCTCCACTCGTTCCATTGTGTGGAGTTTGATGAAGGCTCATCGGGTGAAGGCGAGGTGCTATTTCACATGTTCAATATTACCATTTTAACTTCAACCTAGGTGAATTAGCGCCTTGTCACTCAGCGACGCAAATTCTGGTTTCAAAGAGCAATTAATTGTAAAAGCTGTTGTCAAGCCCACTGGATGGTACCTGTTGCTCTCATCCAGCAGCTGTGCAATCTCTAAAAATATTTTTCCTGACGCTAATTTACTCCGATATCAGCTTTGGCAGAGCTGAAAGCTTTTGAAAGGCCTCGTAATTTCACTCTCTTTCACTCCTGTCTCATACCTTGCCGACGTACAGTAGGCTACAGTAGGCTTCGTCGTTTCCAGCAGGGAGAAAAAGAGCGAGTGGTCGCTGAATAAAGGATCGGGTTCCAGTATGACAACAAAGGCAGTGAAATATTCAATGCTAATGACAGCAAAACAATTATGCTATTCATAATATTAGACGGAAAGAAAGATCTTGTTAGAGAAAACCTTGGGAGAGGAGAATATGAAGTGTTCTCACTGGCGCAGTAATCACGGCATGCTTCCATTATTTTTATTCCCCCGTAGCCCACTATAGTTTGCATTTAATGACAGAAACCCTTAAGCTAATACTTAATAGATTTGCTCCTAGACCCAGAGTTTTTTTCCCCTCCTCACATATTTGATCTTATTTCTTTGTTTTTGTTTTGTTTTGTTTCTCCGACTTTGTTCAATTGGAGGTATTCCTTGTAGCTGTGCTGCATGCGTTCCCCAGGTGCCCTCAGATGTGACGATCTGCTCTCAGAGGGATTGTACCGGCAGAACAACACTTCCTGCCTGCGCAAGGGCACACCTCACACACACAATATAATGATCATGCTTACACACGGCGTATGACATACACTCCAAACGTAATGAGAGAATATGCCCCGACTCCGGCTGGCAGGCGCTGGAGTTAAAAAAAAAAAAAAAGCACAAGTATGTCAACTTTTATTTGCTCCTTTATTCCACATCAATGGGAAACAATGCGCTAAAGTTAATAAAACAAATACAGAAAACACAGTCTGGCTGAGGCAGAGGCAGCAGGGGTGTGTTTTGAGAGGTCGTGTAGCAATTACAGACGAATCTGTCGGAATCTTCCACGTACTTCTAGTTGCTGTGCGAAAGAAGAGCTGGTCCAATAAGCCACATTTGATTTAGACTTCAAATAAACAGGGGTGGAAGCAAAGTTCCTGCAAATAGAAGGAGTGGAGGAGCGACATAAAAGAAAAGCATTGCATGAGAAATAAGCCCACATTATACCATTAGCTGTTAAAAAAGGCACTTAATTCCTCTGTAGAGATGGAAATAAATCGCACGAGCTCGAGCATTGTTCCATGCAAATCCCATCGAATGGATTTAAGATGGCGTATTGTTTATTAGGGAAACATGGGGGGAGGTAGGAGAGCTGCTGTTCTAATTGCAGTAATTTAATCAGGATTAGAAAGGTTACCTGGATGAGGCGGCAGCGCAAGGACACGATGCATGTGGAAAGTAAAAATGCACATTTCGCGCCACTGATGTTGTCTTTTGCGTTAACGAATTTATGCTGCATTTTGCGCCGCCACTCTTCTGTGGATAAATAAACAGAATGTTCTATTGTTTCCCTGCCTCCCCCCTTGTCTCTCTCTCTCTCTTTCTTTCTGTGTGTGTTACTCCCTCTCTCTCCCAAGCCTTGCTAAATAGGAAGCAAAGAGAATCCATTTTAATCAGATTAATAACTTGGTTGATCACATATAACCTAATTTTCATTCAGTGCTGCCCTTGTCCGCTGAGTCATATACGGAATGACCTTTGTGTCGCCACTGTGACCATAAAGCACAGTAAGTGCCATTGTGCTGTCAAAAAAAGCTGAAGATGTTTTACATCACCGGAAACATTTCATCTGTCATTTTTTCTACAAATGCGATGCCCCTTTCACAAAAGGCCACCTTCCAATTGAGGGCCATTAGGTCAGGACTCGAGTTTCCTAGGGCTTGGGAGATGGGAACAACTTTCCTCCTGCATTCACAGTAATACGAATCGTCCTTTTAAAACAGATATGGTTACATATTAGTTTTGAAAGGTACAGTAACTGCCTCAGCTTTAGCTGTCTGCAACAGTAGGCCTTTTGTGTCCGCCAGAACTCAATAAGTGGCCTGTGATCCCATTTTAGCTCTCTCTCGCACACTATAACACACTGCCTGCGTGGAGAATATTGCGATTCGAGCGCGTTTGAGACTGAATGATGGCTGATGACAGTTACGAGGCAAAGTCTGAAATCAAGCTCACCTTTTGCCTGCTTCGGTTTGTTCTCGAGTGGTGTTTCTGTTACTTTCAGAAGTTATTTTCTATTCCTTCATCAAGATAAATCTCAGCCTTGATTTACTGGTATGATTAGCAGTTTCAAAGGAAATCTGCTGAGATTTAATTATACACAGAAAGAAGAAAAAAAAAAGGAGAGAGAGAGTCACGGACACACACACACACACATGCATAGGCTTTCAGTCACACAGCTCCACGCACACAAACAGGAAATATGAATGAAATATTTATGAAGTGGGCTAACGACTGCATGCACCCATATGTTTCAGCCTAACAGCAGTTTACAGGCAGTTCTAATGTGATGAGTTTCCACTGAAGCAAAGAACACTGATTTACAAATTATATAGAACACAAAGAGGAAAGACAATGATAATAATTATTCATATTAATACATTTTATTAAACATTTTGCTCCAGCAGTTTTGAAAACAATTCTTGCATTTATCCGTGATAACCGCCATTATTCTTTCTTTTGATTAGTGAACGAAATTCCCTGCATTTATGTAAAAAGTTCTTTGTTTCTTTGCACTTCCTTTTGAAAAACTTGTTTTGTTGTTTAATTATCAGTTCTGGAGTCGCACACCACTAGAGGATGAATTCTCGGCATGATTCATTGTGCAGCAATTCTTGTAAAATCAGGCCTAGCGTGCCTGTTTCCAGAAAATTTAAGAACTTTATGGGTTATAGGTTTTATGAAAGCCAGCATGCAAAAAAAAAGGAGGAGGGGGGATTAATCTGAGGATTAGCACCATACTTTAAGATAAATCTTTTTTAATATGAAACCTCATCCCCACTTATTCCAGCCAGTCATTCTTTTTGCACACTTTAGATTACATTTTGTGTCTTTTTTCTGCACTCAGTTTAAGAACACAGCTTTTTTCTTTTTTTGGACAATCTCCGCTCCACAAACACATTCTTCATGCTGTAAAACTCAGAACAATGGATGAGCACATAGCTGTGCACATTAATGCTTCTGTAAATGGAAAGACAGAGAGAGAGAGAAAGAAAACAGATAAGCAGAGCTTGGCTGCCCCCTCCCACCCATGTCATCCGTCTATCTATGTATCCTTACCATGGAAAAAACAAGGGATGAAAAAAAACAATAAAAAGCTAACCAAATCTCTCCTCCTCATCATTAAATCCTGGCTGATCAGAACGCGCCAGACCCTAACCGACAAACATCATAGACTGTCTCCAGTCCCTAATTGACTGCACAAGGATTGGTCACACTTTTTAAGTAGCGATTCGTAATGGATTTCCATGTTGGTTGCGCTTTTAACTGGCGCTTCAAATGGAAGGAAAAATGTCTCTTTATTATCAAAAACAATGGTTCTTTCTCTCCCCTTGTTCTACCTTTTTTTTTTGGTAAAGAGGATATCAGCCACCTCCCTGTTTGTATTTTTATTTTTTTTGCAAGGTCAACCCAGGCTGACAGTTGACAAACGATCTCAAGATGGCCACATCATCTGTCCTGTAATTTTTTGGGGGGAGAAAACGATAAGATGAATGCCATGTATCATGTTTTTTTTCCCCCCTCTCTTTCCCTCGCTCGATTTTACGCTCAAATCTCTTATCGGCTTACGAAAAGGACTGTTAAGCAGGTGAAACAGCGATTTCGTTCATGCTTGAAAGTTGTCACCGCTCTTGCACAGGCCTGAAACCGGTTAAAATCTCTCCGATCTGGACTTATCCTGTTTCTGCATCTTGGCACGGCGCAGGGATTCAGTATTATAGACAAGCTGGTCATCAGATGGGAGTTGGGTTTATTTCTGTGTCTCTTTCCTCTCCCCCCCTCCGTTCCCCCTCCCCTCTTGCTGGCGTCTCATCCAAGTTATGTCTCATTTTTTTTCTACTGGACAGCTCCGACAGAATGCCCGAGAACTCGATGTCCTTGAGAACAGAACAACTTTTCAGTCTAATACTTTGATTGATTATTTTTTTCCCCCTGTTGTTGTTGTTGTTCTCTTGCTTTTCTTTGACCGTCTTCTTCGTTTTTCTCTTCCCGAGATCATTATACGTATTTATACCGAAATCGTTAGGGAGGGGGGGAGAGGCTTCAACTTCAACAATGACGGCCACTTTGACAAAACACAGAGTATGTTTTTAATTACCTGGATTTTTTAATGTTGTTGTCATCTCACAGAAAATACTGCTCTTGTTCTGATGTTCCTATTATGTTCTCATTTGAATGCCTGCTCTCCACAGGAAGTCCAACCCCCCCTCCCCACCCCGCATCACTTCCAGCAGCCCTCCAGTGTTCACCATTTCTAGTTTTTTCATTATGCCTAATTGCATTAAGAGACATATCATAGTGGAGCGAGAGAGAGGTAGAGATGAGGTGTCATCGCTTTCTAAAACACAATTAGGTAACACCTCATCAGGGGCTCTGCCTGCCTGCGGTTGACAGGTGCGTGAACGTTAGAGGCGGCAGCGTTGGTGGTGCACGGGCCACTGTGCGTGCTTGACAACTGCTCGTCAAACGGATGACAGGCGCTTTCCTGAGAGCCCGATCGGCGGCACAATCGATACTCGATGAGGTGTGGCGATTGAACCCGATGTTTGAGTCCGTTTTAGAAGGGGATCCTTAACACTAATGACGCCGTTTCATGTGCATCTTCCCTCCCTGTTTACTTCAGATTTTTCATCTGACAAAATGAAACGGCTGCTCGTTAATTTGAGAAACAACATTCAGCAACTTTTATCAAAACCGGGAGAACAGGGAGATGCTGGGAAGCAGTGGTGCAGAAGTTTTAGCGGGTTTTTTGTTTTGTTTTTTTTCCCACCTTGTTCTTTTCGTGGAACAAAAATAATGCACTGCTGAAGCACAGATTGTCATTGTGAACGTGTTTCTATTTCATCTAAAACATGATGACGATGATGATGACCAGAATGACGATGATGATGATTAATGAGAGTGATGGCAATGATTACACACATACAGGAAGAGTATTTAGCGTGTCAGCCATCTGCCTGATTAAAAACTCATCTTTATCGTAGTATCCTCTCACACGGCCTGGACAGAAACAGATGAAGCAGATAGAAAGAAAAAAATAGATGCACAACGTGATCATGTTTCAATTGACACCTTAAGAAGAATTATGTACCGCGTTCATTATAAAGGTATCCAGCCTGATGCGGCATATTTGCTCTGCGTTTTGCTCTGAATGCACTATTGGATATTGCACCTTAGAGCTGACACTCGGAGACAAAGCCTGGAGAAGAAAAGTAATGATCACATATAAATATCAATATGAAAGTAAGAGTCAGTGCTAAAGAAGACATATAGCTATTGATGTTTGAATAACGGTAGTGTCAGGCGATGAAGAAGAGAGAGGTGGAAAATAAGGAGAGAAAATATAATGCATTCGTTTTTTCAGAAGGACAAAAAAAAAGAGACAGAAACGGCTAATCGAAAACACTCCAGAGGCATAAGAATCAAGCTGAGGCCGAGATAAAAACATAACCGCTCTCTATGCCTTGTGAACAAAACCATAAATAAATATATAATCAGTTAGTATTATGCAGGTTTGCTCTGAGAGGCATTATCTGTCTGGCGTTGCCTTCTGAAGTAAAATAACATTTGACAGTGCAAGTCCCTGATGACAAAAAAGAGAGAGAAAGTTATGACTTCAAAAGTGTTTACTCACCATGTTTTTTAATTTGTCTGGGCATATGCAGTTTATTTGCATTTCAAATACGCATATTTGAAGCAGGTGGTTTAAATGCCAAGATGCGAATTGATGACAATCACCTCTACCATAAGCGTCAAGGGAGCTGTACTCGCGGCTGACATTAAAACTAAACGAACAGCAGCTAAACAAACACATCGAAATAGAACTCTGATACCAGCCGCCCCGTGCGCGTGACACCTCCCCCCGCTCGCATCCTCTCCACCCGCACTTATATTTTAATATTCATGTACATTTAAATATCAGCCGCGTATATAGCGGTATCATCAGACCGAGGAGAGAGAGAGAGAGAGAACGTAAATACCTCACATTTGGGTGCACATAAATCTATTCATCCGTGAACGGCATCAAATGCCCCCCCTCCTCCCCCCTTCCTGGCCGTCGGTTCCATCGCTTCCATATTCATTTTTGTAATTTACAGCAAATCCAATAGCTGTCAATCACAAATTAAAAACTCCAAATTTACAACGGGGAGGAAACAGCTGCTTCTACTTTTACAGCAAGACCACTCTAAAATATTAAAGACATGTCACCCAGCTCTTTGCAGCCCTACATCTGTGGCCATCTGTTTTCTATTAAAACATTACACCAAAAAACGCTGCTATTTCCATGCTTTTAGATCAGCACAGGAAAGCGAGACTGACAGTGTAAAACCTCCTGACGTGCTTAGCTTTTATCAACGGCCCTTTCAAAAGTGTCAGAATAAAAGGCTTTGAGTGGCACCCGATGTATTTGCACAAGTCGCAGACGGAGTGGTCACATTTTAAGGGCCTAGTTGACAGCGAACAATGCCGGGATATCTTAAACAAGCCGATCTGCTGCTTTTCTTGTCGTTTTCTCACTCGCTCGGCCCTTCCTCCTGTGAAGCAAAGAGCGGGTGTTGAAAAGAAATACGTTAAACCGAGTGATTCGATGACATTTGAGGCATCGCCGGTGTGGCAAGAGAGCGAGAAGGAGAGCTTTTGAAAAGCGACGCTGAAATATTCTGTTACGGTGGAGCGGAGAAGAATTACGGTCAGTGTCAAAGGTAAACAATTACAACATTCTGAGTCACTTTTTGGAGTCGGGGCAAAAGAAGATCATTGCTCCCTCTCTAATAGGTAATTTCCTTTGTCTTCAGAGCCGTATTTCACATGTTGCCTTCCACGGGGTGGTCCCCTCAAAAAAAAAAAAAGAACGAAAGAAAGAAAAGAAAGGAACGAACGTGTGTTTGGCGCATGCATCAGAATTTCAGATGAGACGTTTTGTTCGCCATCTAGAACTGCCAACACAGAACAGTTTGTTGGTGGTATGTGGAAAGAAAGCCTGTTTGGCAGACGAAAAAGGGAAACTTTTCCATAAATGTCAGGCTGCATGTAGAATGTTATTGTCTGAAGGAAACAACATGAAAGGACACTTAATTTCAGATCAAATTCACAAAGATATCTGCCATTCAATTTGTTAGAATATCCAAGTTCTCCCCACGACAGAGATTCGGTGATTAACAAGCTCGCTGTTTTTTCTCTCACCCACCATTTAAAGGGAAAAACCCAGAGCTCCCGCTGCTCCGAGCGACATCTCTCCCCTCGCCGCCGTCTCTTCCTTCCTCTCCTCCTCTTGTCTTCTATGGCAGGAGTCACAGGTGTGTGACAATAATTACACATACACTCAGAAAAATAATGTCATTTCTCTCCATTTAATAAGTTAGCAGTAAAATGCAGAGGGGGGAGCGCAGAGGGAGAGCAGGCTTAAATCTTATCTGATACCCGGGCCCCTAACTCAATCATATGGCTCTTAAGAACAGGACACAGGCAGCTGGGGCTCACTAATATGCATGCAATATGTGTGTAAAATGATACGCTTTAATTTTGAGCCCACTTTAAGAAGCAACAAAATCTGTTTATACGTGAGACATTTAAAAAGGGAGGAAAAAAATAAAGCTATTTAACTCCCTCGTTCCCGCCAAGCTGTGACATCTGTTTAGTCTTTTCTTCATCCCTCTGCTCCGAACGCTCAATCCCAGGAAGACGGAGTTTTTAAAAACCCACTTTTCCTGCCTGCTGTTTATGCTAAAACTCAGCGCTTTGAATCTGCGGAAACACACGTTAAGAAAATGAGGATTGCACACGTTTATCTCTTTTCCTCTTATTAGATGAACTTTGCTGCTTTCGGATTTCAGTTTTCGCTCGCAGGCCATCAGAAAGACTTCCTGTTGGTACTGTAATTGTGAATTAAGGCCCGTTCACACCAATAGAATAGTGAGAGTATGAGAATAGTCCACACTATAATGCCAATGACACATTATTGTTGAAATCATTTTTTTTTTATTCCAGCTGATGAATGCTAAAATAATTGAAAGCCAATCAGAATCCACCCGATTTTAAACAGCTCAAGCAAGTGGCAGATTACATATTTGCAGAGTGTGTTTATAATAAACAGAACATTATCATTCATTGGTCTGGATGCTAATATACAGTAAGTATTGTTATAATTATCTTTATAGTTATCATTCTTGGTGTCAAACACATGTTGTTTCCTCAACATGTGTTCGATATAATATTTTCATTCATATTTAAATCTGAACAATTTAACACGCTTAATTTTTAGCAAATAAACAGCCGTTTCCTGCCTTTATTTGAAGCGGCGCTGTCTTACGTATGCGAGTCAAGGGGCTGGTAATTGGTTGGATGAGGCTGTTGGTGTGTATGCATGTATATATATGTGTCGCCACTGGGCTCTCCCAGAAAGCAGGAAGTGTGAGGGAGAAGAGGGGTCTTTCGGGGGAGGAATACGGGGAGGAGCAGGAGAAGAGAGAGAGGAAGG
>NW_015544194.1:1951736-1977176 GCF_001515605.1 Sinocyclocheilus anshuiensis | reverse complement strand
GGTATGGGTGGTCTTGTTAGGACTTGGACGTTTGGGAAGGGGGGTGAAAATGGCCCACTTCACTGCACTTCAGTCGCACTACAAAGAGTTGAGCCACGCACGCTAAAGGGATAAAGAGAGTTTTGCTCTTCAGGATCTCACGCCGTTGCATTTTACTAGCATTTGACATCTGCTGTGAGACCGGCACTGAGGTGATAGAGGACGTTACTGTACAGAGACATTTACAGAGTTCTTTTTGTGGTTGTTGTGGTTTGCTTGTACTTTAAGAAGCCTGCAGCGTAGATTATTATGGCATCTGATGGCATTATCTCGGACCTGTCCATCTGTCCATTCAGTTATGACTATTAATAACCCCAGACATGTGTCACATAGTATACTTAGATCTTAAATTAAAAATCCCTTGTCTGTGAGATCAGACTTTATAATTACCTATCCCATTAGAGTGGGAGACTCTGGACCCTACATACTCACACTGACCTGCATATAGGAACCGCTGGGGCGATACGTTTAAAAAAAAAAAGTTATAATTTTTGTTGTTCCCAAACTGTAGGAGTGTCTTTATTCTGTGGAACACTAAAGAAGATATTTTAAGAATGTTTCAGCTGTTTTTTTCCAGATGGGGTTTAATACAACACTGACCACTGACTTTCACTGTATGGACAAAGACCACCGAGACAGTCTTAAAAATATTTTCTTCAGAAGAAAGTAAGTTATACAGCAGACATCATTTTCATTTTTGGGTGACCTTTCTTTTTCCTGTTGAGTGCTTCATTGAAAGAAGCCCATTGTGTTTCCATGAGATAAACAATATAATTAATTAATTTAAAATGTGACTAATTTAATAACGGCAAAGAGAAACTTTAAATCTCGCAGATTATATGATGAAATCCTTCGGCATGTGCTGTGATCCTTACGAGCGATGCCAGTCTGTGATTGGCTCTCTGTTCCTGCTTCCTGCATGTGCGGAGGGGTTCAGTTCCTGTGCTTCCGTGCAGCGCGCCAGAGGGCAGAGAGAGTGTACTAGGAATCAGCCCATCCACACTAACTCTTTTTTCCATTCCTAATCACTCCATTTAAAGCCAGAGGTGAGAGGCCCGTCTGACTCACACATACGCACCTGCTCTAATCAGCCCTATATCCCTTAAGAGTGCCTGTCTTTACCCACCTGTGTTTGTGAGTGTGTGTTTTTAGACTGATGAGCCTGTTTGTGGAATGGCCACTTGCTATCAGTAATTGGTGTCGTTCCCTGTGGGTTTGATAATTCTCACACTCTCTATCTCAACACTGGCTTCACATTCTATGGATAAATATGTGAAAGCATGTGTCAATCTCTGTGTGTCTTTCTATAAATATGGAGGTCTTTAGTGTCCCATGGAAAACAAACAGAGGTGCAAATTCCATTTTCTTTTGTCCTATGAGAACTATTAGACATGTTAGATAAACCATTAAACTTAAACTGCTATATTGACTATTTTCCTAACCTAAAATGAAAAGTAAACTATTTAGCTTTAAAAACATCAAATGTCAGTTTTTGACCAGTTTATGTTTGCCTTGTGAGGTTTCTCTACTTTATAAAATAATTAAAATCATAAAACTGACATTGTTAAAATTATATTTAAACTATTGTGGTAGAATATATATTTTTTAATTATTAAATAACTTTAATTACCAACTTTCCCTCATAATGTTTGGTTTTGTCCTCTTACCCAGGTCATTGTTAGAAAAAAATATCAAAATTATATTTATTGGCAGTTATAAGTTTTATCAATAACTGCAAACCTATATTTTGTCTCATAACCTTAGTTTTGTTTTTAGTTACATATTCAACTCTGTTAAATATGTTGTGTGATTTTGTTGTTGATTTACATTGTAATGTGATTTTATTTTATGTTTATTTAATATTTTTTGCTAGAAAACTGTAAAACACAAATCAGGAATTTAAATTTAATAGATTTAATTTTAATTTAGAAAATAGTTTCTTTCTTTTTTTCTTTCTTTCTTTCTTTCTTTCTTTCTAGATGTAAACCTCAAAATAAATAAATAAAAGCTAATATAAGACTTGGTTTGAGGCTTAGTCCTTAGGCTTAACATTTTTCTAAAAAGGATTAACTTTTTTTTTCTAATCGTTACGCACCTACTTTAAATGCCCATTTATTGAATATAAAATATTGTACTGATTCTGTGTAAAGTGCTGATCTTTATCTATCTATCTATCTATCTATCTGTCTATCTATCTATTTATCTATTTTATCTATCTATCTATCTATCTATCTATCTATCTATCTATCTATCTATCTATCTATCTATATCTATCTTGTATGTCTGTCTGTCTGTCTAATTTATTTAATTATTGCTTCCACAAAGCATTAAAAAGTAATGTCTTAACCAGTCAAACTTTTAACCCAGTCTAGCTAGAGGACAGAAGCATGATTCTACAGTATGTACAATCTGTGCTGAAAACACTCCCTGATGAGCATCTATGTATGTATTTCACTATACAGACTTTGATCATGCACACCGGACACCTAATTAACAGAGGGATGCATCACAGAAGGGGAGAAAGAGAGAGAGAGAGAGATGGACAGATATAAGAGAGAATGAGAGGAAACTTGTGCAGGTCATATCATGGGCTTTTCTTTCAGCCTCTTACTTTTGGCCTGCAATAGTATAGAGTGCAAAAAAGAAAAGAAGCGGGACCAGTTAACTTCCGATTTCTCCCCAAGCCCTGTGACGCGGCTAAGTGAGCCTCAACTGACCAGAAATGATTTGCCTCTGTCTGTTAAACACGTAATGGAGTCATTTAACTAGTCAAATTAGAAGCTGCAGAGATGCTGCATGCTTCATTACTGGGTTCCAATGGGCACCATTTTACATTTACGTCAGGAATGATTTCAGGGCAAATTAATGTTTTTATTGTCTTACACAAATACACCCCCCAAGTCATAAAAGAGCAGCTCCCCCTACAGGTCACTCAATATAACTGACTGAAACTAAAGTGAGGGATGTGCAGAGGACAGTGTGGACAACAAGATAAACTCTCGAATACATGTGATATTGTTTTAATTAGTTGTTTTATCCTAATATTTCACATAGATGTACTGTATGTTTTATCACTTTAAAAATGATATACACCCGACTGCATTAATTGATCACCACAGAGAGTAACGTAATGGAAACCCAGTGTGCAGAGACGTAGTTTGATGTGGGGGACAGAGCTCTGGACCTTGTTAGAGGATTTGGACATTTGTGATTACAGACGAGACCCAGGCCTACTCTGCCCTGCCCCATAGTGTTGTTTGATGCGTGTGGAGTCCTGTTCAATATTTGTCTTCCTGTGTATGGAGGCAGGGTGGTGGGTGTTACCACAGAGTCATTTGTCCAGTACTGACACACTGTTTAAAATGGCTTTTGCAAGATTTTTTTTCCCCCCTCTTGATTATTTTTGACGTGTTATTTTGGTATGGTTTTGCTATGGACTTTATAGAATGAATACAAACATACCCAGACTGTTTATCTTCATCAAGAACAAAGCAGTTTTGTATATCAGAACTAGTTTCATTTTTCATAGCGTGTGCAGGTTGAGTAATAGTTTTCCTTCATCCATGTCGCAATGCTGAAAGAGCCGTAATGGAATTGCAATAAAACGGCTCCTTTTCTTCTGTCCGACTTACTTGATTGCCATCTCACTCCTCCATTCTGTCCGTCCATCTTCAGCCATCAGAGCAATTAGATATTGACACATATCGCACAATGTGACTGACACACATAGCAATGGCTCTTTGTGGAAAAATAGAGGCTGGGAAAGAGAGAGAGAAAGCAAAAAGAAAGAAAGACAGAGAGTGCCCCTCCTCACAGCCCCTGTTGTGCTTGACACTCTGTCGATATGGTTTCACCCAAACACTGCGTTTGATCTGCTCTCTAGGCTGGCAGACTTTGAGGCAAAGAGCTGCTGTTTGCTCTGTGATACACAGCTATACGCAAGTGTCATTTCTGCGGTGCTCTTGTGTGTGTGTGTGTGTGTGTGCATGGAGACCCACAAACAGCCACGTAGCTCCCAGTGCTGCCTGGCTGTGATAACCCCACCGTGAACCTTTCTTTCCATCACTCCACATTATAAGCCTTAACATTCACTCCTTATGCTCTTGCGGTTGCTCTTAAGATCTCTGCTACAAAGCTAACATGAGAGGATGATGTCCAGCATCTGATCATAGACCCTATGTCAGCTACCAATGCATTTATTGACTGAAATAAAGGAATAGCGTAGCATAGAGTGAGCTCAAGATTGTTGATTTACTGTATCACAATTATAAAAAAGCATGAAATTATTAAATATTCATTGTGACATATATGATGGATATTATTTAGTTTCTTTAGTTATTTAGTTCTTAAATTTGTTTGCATTTTACAGTAGTGTGAGAATTAATTCAGTACTAATGTAATCTATAGTGCATGTAGCATTAGAATGTATGTTCTTGTTTAGGCACTTTCATGAATAATGCACAAAATCTACCCTAAAAAAGTGTTGTTATTTGTTTGTTTGTTTGATTTATTTATTTCGCTAATTTGCTTAACCTTCATTTTTCTCTAACCTTACTTTCTAAATATTATATGAGGTCTTTGATTTTTTTTTTAATTAATTTTATATGAAGTATTGCTATTATGGTTATTATTTTCTTTTATTAATTTGTTTTAAAACCATGTTACTAAAATTTGGACTAGTATAAACAGTTACAATTTGATTTGTATGATTTTGTATTATTTATTTTTTTTACAATTAACATGAAGTAAACATCAAAATGTAATAGAAATACAAAATTATGAAAAATCGTACCAAATGTTTAGTTGTGGTTAATGAAGAACTTATATTTCCCCCCAAAATTACATAAAAATATTTATGTGATTATCTTTGTTTTTTAATGACTTGGTTAACAGACAAATACATTTATAATGAATGTTGTATTATTAAAAAATAAATAAACAAATACATAATAATAATGTAGCAAAAATAGTGTATGAATGAATGGATGGACGAACAAACAAACATAAATATGGGACTTGAAAATATTGATTATTTACCAATATTTACCAATTTTTATTATTTACCATTCTATCACATAAAAATAGTACAAATTATTAGTGCAAATGTTACTTCTTGCATTTCACAATTTTAGGGAATTTAGCATTTTTCGTAATAGTAAAAAAATCACTCGAAATGTGTTTTTATTAATTAAAATCAGCTAATATTTAAAGTACTTTTTTTAAACTGACTTTCATTACACTGATACTGCATGCTTGAATAGCATATTGAAATTATGAAGTGGTTATATAATATTAACTGGAAAGGGGACGGTTTAGCCAAAATCACAATGTAAATGGGAGAATGCAGGCATTTTTAATATATTTAAAATGAGCTTTTCTCATTGAATTTGTGTCTATAGTATAAAAGGGGAAACTAAAGTATACCATATTCATAGAAAGTGCCTTTAGCATTTCCCTCTTGTTCCTCTCTATTTTCCACTATTAAAACAAGACAAATAGAAGTCAAATAACCCTCCATCTCTCTGTCTGCCTTTGTGTCATTATTTTCCCCTTTCTATCTTTCTTTTTTTATGCTGTCTGCTATTTATTTATTGATCATCAGACTGGCTGGTTATCTTTGCATGTTGGGCAGTTATAGATGAATGCACAAAGCATTTCAATCTGAACAAGAGATCATTGTGCATTGTGGGTCCTCCCACGTTCTTTGGTCTTGTATTGTAGAAGGGGAGGGGGGTCGAAATCAAAACAAACGCTGCCATTTCCTGTCATCCCCAAGCTCTGGCCATTGAGTGGCTGTGAAAACAAACGTGGGAGTGTTACTGATAACATAAAAATATTATCCGGCTCCTGTTGTCGACCGCTATAGTACCTTTGAGAATAGCTATTAGAGCAGAGACAGTGGGTCCTGACTGTGACTATAGATCAGTTGATGATGTACAGTAAAGAGTGAGTTTATACCATGGGTCGACACAAGAGAGAGAGAGAGAGAGAGAGAGAGAGAGAGAGAGAGAGAGAGAGAGAGAGGGTTTGGGAGGGGGGAAGAAGACGGGATCTGGGAGAGAGATACAGGGGTAATAACATTTCCCTGACAGGGGTGCAGAGTGATACTCTGAGTTTTCTCTCTCATCCATTCGCTGCTGGTGGGTGGATCCGGGGCCAAACCCAATGGTTCCCACAATCCAGCTTTCGGAAAATATTCATAATTACTCTTAAGAAGGTAATAGTGTCAAATGAATGCCTGCAGGAACAAAGGATCTTATTATGCTTGCTTGTCAGTGTGTATGTGTGTGTATTTGTGGGTGCGTGTGAACGTCCATGTGTATATCAGTCATCTATTGCTATTTTGTCTGGAAGAATAGCACGCGGTAGATGATGGGAAAGGGAAAGGAAATGCAGTGTAGTTTTACCCGGCCATCAAAGACCTCTTGTGTTTATTTGGGGTCTGTGTGTTGGTCTTACAATTGTTTTTAACGTTTTTTTTTTTCCCCCTTTGTAGTCCAGCAGAGTTCACAATGACTGCGTTAGAGTCTCTCTCTCTCTCTCACACACACACACACACACACACACACACACACACACATGTCTGAGAGTCCAGAGAAGTCTTCTTATTGGAAAATCTTTCAATAAATCAATGTGACTTTAAACACATTTCCCCCGTGACACCCCTGACCTGATAAGAACTCCACTAATCTCTTTTGAGGCTGTCAGAGTGCTTTGAACAAAATCTAGTTCGCATCTATCAGCAAGGTTATTTGTCAATGACTTATAATCCTAGGTAAATTTCACTGGTTTTATATTAGAGGCGGCTAAGGGTTCTCATGTCTGAAGTTTCTCAGGCTTGGGAAAAAGGAGGAGACCAAAGTGGAACAAAAAGAATGTTATGGATCTGCCTGCCAGAAACAATGAGAGCAGAGAAAAGTGAGGAAAAGCAGATAATTGTTGAGATTATACTAAAATGTTAAACAGAAAGGACCTTTATTCGCTCGCCGTTTTGGCTTATTTTACTTGATACAGTTGTTTTACTATTATTATTATTCACGTATTTGCCATTACTGTTTTCACGTGCTGCATTTATGTGCACTCAGAAATGATGTGGCTCTTGAGAAAATGCGTGTCGTATCATTCAAGCGAAGGCAGGGAGCAATCTGCAGCGAGTCGAGGCCTACTGGGTACTTTATGAAGTCTCAATTAGACAAGCACACAAAGTAATGATTCTCAAAAGCGCTTTGTCCAGCACATTGCGTATTAGATGCTGTCCATGCTTATTAGACGTGCCTCCCGAACTTCATAAACAGCATTCTCAGATGAATTATTAATAACACATTTGAGAGACTTACTGTTCCATGGAAGCAGCTATTTAGGTTGAAATAGACTAAAAAGCATTTGTAATTGATAAAATTGCCATATCTAAACAGAAGAGGTCTTTAAGAGTGTGAAGTGGATTTCGAGAAGCGAAAGTACTGTTTGTTTTTTTGTTCCCTCCGCTATTGTCTGCATAAATAGTAATATTCTTGTTTCCATGGATAAATGCTTTCATATCTGCCAACTCATGTTTGGTCTTTACAGAGAACGTTAGATCTTCTGTTGTTTACAGGTTGTGTCAAAAACCAAAAAGCCTTGCCTTAAGTGCTTACACTGCACATAAATAGTTTGACATTTCATATTCAACAGCGCTTTACTTGTGCTAGTAAATAAATAAAAGGTAAACAAAGGCTTTGTTTCTGGTGCGCATATAACCCTGGATCTCGATACACTCGCGTTCTGTGTTTAAAGATCTCAGGTGTATTTTCGCATTGAATTCCCATGATTATATATCTATTAGATGTAATAATACCAGGCTTTTTATATCATTCTGATGTCATTCGTGTTTGTTTCTTTTAATGGCATCATTAAGTTGCATGATTTGGCACTTGTGTGTGACGGAAACACATTACTGTTTATTAAAGACATGAGTGGTCTGTTGAAACCAACACACTGACACTTCTCACTGTTAGCTTTTGTGAGGTGTGTATGAATTTCTTTAACATAAACCTGGCTCTTTATTCAAGTATATACTCTAAACACAACAAAAGCAGAGTTCAGAATCCAAGGCATGGCCACACTAAGAATCAACAGATGTTAGAAAAATTAATTAATGATGTTTAATTAGTTAATCACTTGCATTACAGCCATTTATAGTTAGTATTCCTACAAGATAATTCTCCATAGTTGTGACTAACCATATAAATCCATAAATTTTATGTAGAAGACTTATGCAGTACTGGGCAAAAGTATGTGGACACCCGCTTTAAATGAACATGTTTGGTTGTTTCAGCTACACTCATTACTAGCAGGTGCACAAAATCCAGGATACAGCCATGCAATCTCCTCTGACAAACAGACTCCCTTTGAGGAAAAGTCTGGTGTGAAAGAACTTGATTTGCCTGCACAAAGCATGAATCCCATTGAATGCTGTTGGGATGAATTGGAACGGCGACTGCAAGCAATTGCACCTGACGTCACTAGGTCTGAATGGGAGCAAATACCTGTTTCCATGTTCCAACGTTCCATGTAGTGGAAAGCTTTGAAAATAGAGTGGAGAATGAATGACCAACTCATTAAAGGTCCCATATTGTCAAAACTGACATTTCCTGGCTTTTTTTACGATAACTGAGGTCTAGGAGCTATTTAACTACCATATAAGTTTCAAAACAGCCAGTCCACAGTAAAATTCACACAGCCTGCATAAAGTAGCTGTGATTTTTCACGAACCATTGTGATTACGTAAAAAGTTGACATCAGAACTACACAGTCACCGCCTTCAGTCACCACCCAGAGCACTGCCCACCGTCCCACTCTCCTTTTGCCAAACCCCCAGACAACATCGCGTCCATGCCATTGCTGAGCAACGACAACACGGAAACATGTCGAAAAGGTTAACTTTAACCACGAAACCAGATCGGCCGACCTGTAATGTTACACTCTCACTCAAAGGATGGACGGTCTGACAGGATCGTTACTATGAGGTGATCACATCTAACGTGTAGGAGCTGTAAAAATATATTGAGATGGTTTTTGGTACTTATACCGCAAATATATATATTTTTAAGGACATCAAAACCTAAAATAAAACTCCAGAAATGTGTAAAATATGTGACCTTTAATGCTTAATTATTAGACATGCACATAGATTACTGTAGAAATGTTACTTGAGCACAATCATTTCTGTCCAGTCTGCTCGTTTTATCGCGTTTAACCACAGCTGTCGTCGTTTTTTTTGTCTAGCAGTGGCTGCAGATATGCGATCAAATTTCTAATTTGAGGCTGTATTACGTTGATTCTGGCACCCAACATCACAACAAGATGATATTTTAAGCTCCTTATGTAGCCGAATCTGCGCTGGTTTGAATGGGCCACCTCCAGTTTCCCCTTTGTTTTGCTGCCTCCAGCTAGCGCTGTGACGTCGGCTGACCCTAGTTACCTGTGGTTGGCCTGGCCGTGCATCACTCAGAAAACAACAGGCCAATCAGAAGAGAAGCTCATGAATATTAATTAGACAGGCCAAAATCGACCTGTTCTCAGCAGAGCTCCTGAGAGAGGAGCTGTAAAAATATATTGAGATGGTTTTTGGTACTTACACCGCAAATATATATTCTTAAGGACATCAAAACCTAAAATAAAACTCCAGAAATGTGTAAAATATGTGACCTTTAATGCTTAATTATTAGACATGCACATAGATTACTGTAGAAATGTTACTTGAGCACAAATCAGCATATTAGAATGATTTCTGAAGGATCACATGACACTGAAACCTTGAGCATAAGAGACTGCTTTCAAAAACATTAAAAAATCTTACTGACCCTAAACTTTTAAAAGGTATTGTGTGTATGTGTATATACGTATGTATGTTTAGTTTGGGCCTCTCCATACTGTAGGACATGTAATGTATGTCTGGGGAAAAAAAAAAAAAAGTCTTGCTTTTTGAAGGACATTGTGATTGCCAAATAGGAAGAACATGATGGTTTAATTAAAAACACCTTGACTTGAAAGCAAACACAAACACTTAAAAACTAAAAAAAGGACTAGTTAATTAAAGCAATCCCTCGGCTCACAAATTCTTACACGCTCCTCTCTAACACACATGCACACAAAGGTGGGCTTTTCCAACACCAACCACCTCTCTTTAACAGGGAAAATGGCTTTCACCAATTCCACAATCCCTCAATCAAACTCCCATATTTTACAATCACGTGAGAGTAGGAGCTCTCATCTGTGTGACAGAAAAACTGCAAATCTTGCGGTCCTAAATCTCCCTCTGTTTAGCTCGCACTCTTGCTTTGCTCTTCTCAAACCGAGCGCTCACCTCTTGGCTTCGCTGAAGAAACATCTGCGTGCTGTGTGGGGCAGAGGGGCTGTTTTGGCCACCGTTTGCGCACATATGCAGAAAAATAGAAATGTAAATAAGAGCAGATTCATAAATACTGCTGTCTTAATTGAGACCCAGTAAGAGTAAGTAGCAGATGTTAGAGCAGGAACTGTTGAATCATCAGAGACCGGTGGGGAAGCAGGCAAAATCATATTAAAAAAAAAAAAACACTCAGCCAGGTGCTGGTGATTTTCCCGTACTGCAATCCATGAAATGTGCCGCGCATGCATGGATGTGTGTGTCACGTATGGACAGTGTTGGGGAGTAACTAGTTACATGTAACGGAATGTAAAACAACACCCTTTTTACCTTGTCAAAAACAGCTCTGTTCACAGCGACTCGTTTCCGTGCATATCTCTTTACATGCTAATGAGCTCTGCTCACCCTGCCCCTCTCTTTTGTGGAAGAGCAAATGTGATTCGCAAATAACCATAAAAAATAAAAAGTGTGTTGACACCAATAGCCTTGTGGGCAGTGCGCTGACATACAGCACCATTTTAAGTAGGGTAACTTGTAATCTGTAACCTATTACATTTCCAAAGTAACCTTCCCAACACTGCGTATGGATTAGGAGCCATTTCCTTCCTCTAAAAACAAACAAAAAATGCCTGCAAATGTGGAGAAAAGTAGAAGTGACTCCGGAGGTGCCTGGAGTCAAAACTGCGACGTGTGTGCGAGAATAAAGAGCTGTTAAGACAGAACTATCAGCGCTTAAGCTGCGACACACTCTCGCTCTCTCATCTCCGTCCAAACTCCAAAATGAACACAGGGAGACGCAAACCTAGTTTCTATCACATGTCAGAAGCAGCAAAAGCCTGTCAGCCTACATTCCCACTTAAAACATCCAAATCTCTCTCTCTTCTCTTCTCTTATGAGAGACTGTTGCTTGATCTGAGGAGAGTATGTAGTAGCTGCTCGCTTGTGTGGGACCGCTCTCATGATTTCCTTCCCCCCCTCGAAAATGCGGTGTGTGGATGTCAGGTTCCCTCTGATAGCTGCTGTGTTGGGTGGGACTGCTGGGAAACCAGAGAGAAGGTGGCACTGACAGGTCCCGCCGAGCAGGATAAAAGGACTTGTTCTGTTTCTACATTCTCTCTCTCGCTCGTTCTCTCCCTTTCTCTTTTCATTCTCTCTATTTCACAACATATAAAGTGACTGACAGCGTGGCACTAAAGGGACCTCGTCTGGAGCTGTCTGACTGACTCAGATGTAGCGTTCGGCGGTGCGTTCCCTCGGCTGAGCGGTGCGACGTCACACAAAATTAGTAAGCGAGAGCAGTGCGGTGCGCGATGCTTGCGCGAATAATAGCGCCGCTAGCTCCAGGGACCCCCGACTCTTCTAGATTAGGACTCACAATTAATACAACACATACGCGAGACAGAGAGAGAGAGAGAGGCCTGCTGAACACGATCCTATAGGAACATCTCAGACACTGAATGTTTTTGAATGAGGTTGCGTCTGTTGGTCTCCTTTGTGATGAGCTTTTTTTTTTTTTTTCATTTTCTTACAGCACATAAAATGTTCTGTTTGTTTCCTGCTACTCATTGTTTTTGTGTATGCCATGTAGGAAGCGGTTGCGACAAAAGCAAAACTTTGCATTCATGTGTATGTCTGGGTCGTGTGAAATTCAGAACTGAACAATTGGCTGCCTTCAAATTCATGAGTGTCGTTTTTAATTGAAATGGCCATGCCCCACAGGAAATTGAATAAACTGAATTTACTGAATTGTAATTCAAAAAATATAAACACGAATAAGGCATTCTGAGAAATTAAGTATTCTTCCACCCTAGTCGAAAGTTATATTTATAAAAAAATGTATGTTTTAATGAAATATTTAATAATTGCATTAAATTATACTGTTTATATAATCTTTAATAAATTATATCTGTTTGTCTATCTATCTATGTCTGAAAAACTTTTGCAAAACATTTTCAAGATTTGTCTTGAACTTTGCTTTTTCAATTAAACATTACAATCATATGAATTTCTTTGAATTTGGTTTAATTTAAATTCCTTACTTTCAAAATCACACTGCAGTTGCATTCTGCAGCCAAGTTTGCTACCTCAATTCAAATTCAGGAATTTAAATTTAAATTTCTAAGTTTCTAAATATTTTAAATTTTCAATTCAATTGAAATGGCACACAAACCGTATGCAGCGAGTGTGTGTGTGTGTGTGTTTGGCCTATTTAAGCAAGCCCTGCAAAATAAAAAGCATGAGTCATTCTCCAATCGTCCTGATGAACAAAAAATGACCTCATGTCTACTTTTACCAGCAGCCCTGCCTCGACCTTGTTAGTGGGGCACTCTGGTAATCTGCGCTTAATGATTTTTCTCTTTTCTCTCTCGCCCTCCCTTCACCTCTCGCTCATTCTTCCTCCTTTCTCTCTTTTACATTAGACCACAGCTTGAGCTTGAACCACAGAGTGTCACAGTTATTTAAGACGCAGCCCTAACGTTTTTTTTCCTCCTCACATTCCGACGCCATTATGTTACATTGTTGCAGAATAAAGAGCCGTATTATGTTCCAGCAGTAAAGGGCACAAGTGGACTGAGTTTTTATCTGCTGAACGAATCAATCAGGATTATGTCAGTTGAAAAGAATCACAGACAGCAGTCGCCAGCGGACGAGACCCGAGTGTGTGCGCGTTTCGGAGGGCTGCGTAAATATACGTACGAGAAGAACGTATTTGTTATTGAATACTAGCGGTTGTTGAGTGAAGTGTCATTTCTGCTACAAGAGTGCTGTTTTATTTTACACTGTTCTCTCACAGTCAGAGGATTGTGAGGACGCTAATGAGCATTTCAGCAGAAATGATTAGGAGATCAAATGGAGATCGAATGCCATTTCCTTCCATTAATGCGGGGGGTTTAGTGCGGCTGGGGGGGGGGGGGGTGCTGTCATGCCGTGGCCATCGCCAGGCCTGTGGGAAAAAGACTGAGGGAAGAATGGGGAGAGGCTTAAACCAGGGCGAGTCTTGGCCGACGACAATATTCAAAACAACAGTGCACAGAAACAGAGAGATGACCTCTGGAGAGACCGAAAGATCGGAATAAACATTCAAATCTGCTCGGATGCTGGTTAAAGCGCTAGTATCTGTTCCCAAAACGTGTCTATTCATTTATTTAGTCGCATTTATCCGCACTCAATATGCCTCACGTGCCAGGGGCGGAGGTCGTGGCCCGACGGTCGCCGCCTCACAACCTGTTAGTGAATGAGCACACAAGTGAGCAGGCATGAAAAGATCACAGTGTAGATGGACAAATTGCTCCTCTGAATCCCCTTTAGTAGCTTTGAACGAGCAAAGAGATTTGTACTGCGGACGGTAGTGGTAAAATTTTAGATATTGTTTAAATATCCTCTCTTCGCTTTGCTTGAAATGGATGATGGAAAAGTGCTGCATAGCCATTTGTATTGTATTTATGTATTGCAAAAAAAGGTAATAGATCAAGCACATTCCATTATCCCCTTATAAGATCATTAGCAAATATAATTAGATATGAAAAGAAAGTAATTTGGGTTAGAGAGGGAGAAAAGCGCTATCAGGCACAGAAGACAGATTGCAACATCAGTGTTTGGCTTTAAATTGCTCAGTGGAGGGAGCATAAGTGTGAGAATCTCTGCCCCAGAAATAGACTGAGTCAGAGAGCAAGACACATCCACATCCACATCTCAGCCCTCCGTTTTCTCCGGAATTGAGAGCTTCTACCTCGTTTCCTTTTCTTGACGGAGTCGGAGTCTGGTTTGCGTGTGGATGTTTCTCTCATTCTGGTTAATACGTGCAAGACAAACAGTTTTGGTGTCGTTCTCTATCATCTGAGGCAGGTTTACTCGCTTCCTAGTCATCTGGTGGAGTAACAAACATGCTGTTTGTTTTACCTTCACAGTCGTCCTTTCCTCGCGGTGCATTTTAGCATGAAAAAAGCAGAGGACTTTTTCAAGTGTGCCACATGCACGAGGTCGCCTGCTTCTTTGTGCTCCTCCGTATACTTATCTAAACCCACACAAGCACCAAACGTTCAATTCTGCCGTTTCCTCCAGAAACATTGGGTTTCTTTTACGCTTTGAGGGGAGAGGAGGGGGTGGTGTGCGAGGATTCTTCTAGTCTTTGTGAATCACTACAAATGGTATTCATAAACATCCTGTATTCATTAAAACCTTCTAAAAATATGATTTGGGTGCACTTCCTTGCGTTCGGCCCGCTTATATGTGTGTGTATTCGCATGCTGACTCGTATTTACATATTTATAAATACTGGGCTGTACAATGAGGCCTACCTTTGCCAAAAACAACTCTTTTCCAGCAGCACCGGATGCCTGGGAGAGAACAAAGCCACCCTCCGTGGCAGAATGTGCAGTGTGTGTTGTGTTTGTGTTCAGCAGGAGATGATGGCGAACCACATCACTTACATCTAGACTTCATTCATATCGAAAAACAGAGACTTTCAGACTACCAAAAAAAGCTGAACTCAAGTTCTTTTAAACAGAGGATATTGCAAATGGGCTAAGCACTTAGTAGCTACATAATGTGGTAAAAGTATCAGTCAAGAGGCCATGTGCAAAATAAATGTTCCCTACTCCTTTCCATAAGGCATGTTCTGCCTTATCTGATTGCTTAAACATGTATTCAATAGTTCAGAAATTCATATCCTCGCATTTTCCTCCAATTAAATGACGCCTGTTCTCAGGAAACCTAAAACGAGCGGGCCTTTGAAATACAAATATACACTAAGTAGATTTCATGGTAAAAATAGAATACCTGAGGGAGGTCAGGGTATAAAGCGGCCAAGTGTTTTAGATGGGAGTGCTCTTCGCCTTAACTCAGTGGTCCGGGAATAATAAGAAGCAGTTAGGAAATGTCAGGACTTTGACTCTTTTCCCCAAGTGTGCTGGCCCTTGTTAACTGAGCTTGCTTCCAGACTTGTGCTGTGCTATTGTTCTGTCTGCCTTTTCATTTAGCCGTTCTGTTAAGCATGACACATGTATTAACATAAGATGGATCCTGGAGCTATGTGTCCTCTTACCATATGTCTTGTATTACTTTCCAGGGCCCTCTCTTGTCTTAGAGTGAGCGTGTATTATCAGACTTGAGCAGTAGAGGGCGCCACATTTTCTTGCTTCTGATTCAATGGTAGACGGCGTGTCATTTTCACAACCGTTTTAAACTCAGTAACTTCTAAGGTCATGAAGTAATAATATTGATCATGCAAACATAATTGAACCTGAAGGCAAGGAAAACAAATGCCTGGACAAACAACGGCTCATGATTCAACCTGTGAGAAAACAGACCGATAACAACATAATTTGACAGGCCAGAGTATGATAAAGGTTTCTAGGGTGTTGAAATAATTAAGCAATCACTCCACATGCAGACAGGGAGACTTCAAAATTGATCAGAACAGGAGGAGGAAAAAAGTTGTGAGGATCATAAAGTTGGTGTGCTAGTCTCCAGATCGCAGTGGCAGTTGTTTGGGGAAAAGAAATGGCGTCCTTAAATAATAACATTCCAGGTGGCTTAGTTAATGAAGAGTGAAAATCAAATATGGGGCGGAATCTGTAACTCATTACCAGAACTTTCTTTAAGAGGAAGTCACGAAGAGCACTGGCCCCTGGGAGACCAGGCATTTTTAAAACTCGAGAATGTAATTTATTATCATTATGGTTATGATTATCTTAATTTCCTCATGGACACAAAAAAATGCCATCAGCCAGCTGTAGAGCTGTGACCGCAGTATAGTCTTTAAAAACACTGCCAATCACTTCAGATTTGATAAATAACAGCCACTTTATCTGTGGATTAACATGAAATATCAGCAGGTTAAAGGAAAATGACATTGAGTAACACGATCTTATTTTCAGCATGGATTTGGGTGTATTGCTAATTCGGGGGCTTATACTGCCATCTCCTGGACAAGCTGTGCACTGCATCCTTCAGTCTGAGCAGTTGAAAGAAACCGTTGATTTGCTTTGCTTATCCTGGCAAGTCTGGTATTTATTTTAAAGATGCACTTAATTTTTTTAAGCACAAAGAAATTAATAGTACATTTTAAAAATGTTAAATTATAAGTTGTAATGGTGTAGACATGAGATGAAGACTCCAGACACAAGTAGCCTAGTAAAAGCTGTTTTATGCTATGGGGAGCAGTCAGATCTTCAGATAACCCATTTTATTGGGCCCTTTTTTGTTTGTGAAATAAATTCATTATGGGTCGGTATTTCTGTAATGGCATCAGTAACTGAAAATGTTTTAGCCACACTTGCTATCAGTATAAATTTTAAGATGACCATAAACAAGCAAATAAATAAATAATTGTATTTTCTTATATTTATAAATAGTTATCTTGCAATTGCTCAAATAGTAGAGCAGTGGCATTTGTGAGAAAAAAAAATGTATCTGAGAATGCAAAAGTGGTTAATTGTTTTTCTTAATCTCTATCAGCAATTTCAGAAGCGTCTGACATCTGAGTGGAAAGTGTGTCTGTTAAAGAAGTGCACGCCTCAGATGTGCGCATAATGCAAAGCGAGTGGACGTCAGCGTTATTGCTCTTTGGCAAATCTAAATGACGATGTTTTATTCCATTATTAGTGGGGAACTGACTCCTCGTTTCATTTCTATAACATTTCTTGCGAGAGCACACTCAAATAAATGCATGTTTTAATTTAATTTTGTCATTTTCATAGAGGCACTTAAAAAAAAAGAACACGACTCGGAAATGCACTCTGTAGATGTTATTGCCAAATAATGTTCTTAGGGGTTGTAGAGGGAATTAAACAACATTTATATTATTTAGTTCAAACGGCGATAGCACATAAATAGGGAAAAAAAAGCAGTAAGCACTTTCACCGGATTCAAACTTCAGCAGTAATTGCACAAGTGCAATGTTCAGAGAGTTATTGTCTTTATATTAGAAGACTTTATATATTTATATCTTTATATTGGAGCTGGAAGAAGTCTGAAAGTATTCAAATTACCCTCCTCCCATGTCTAACGTTTTATCTAATAATTCACAAGATGTGTTTTCTTTAGTGCCATTAGAGGTTAACGGTACATATGGAGAGGTTTATAGTCGACGTTTAAAAACACACACAAACACAAAGGCATTACAGTGGTCATTCTTTTTTTTTTTTACAAATGCACCCTAAATCATATATTTTTTTTAAATTATTATAATAACTGCTTTGAAATCATAATTAAGTGATCAAAAGCAAAATGTGTTTTTTTTTATTTTAATAATTGTTGTTGAAAAACCTTTTGTTGTTCAAGGGCATCAAAGTATGTACATTTTGTTAACACTTAAGTGGACCTTAAATCACTGGGACTCTTTATAAAACATGTTTTAGTTATTACTGATGGTCCTAGTCATCATCACAGGCTAATAACCATGAGAGTTCTTTGAATTTCATGTCCTTGAAGTGTTACCAAAATCCCAGATGCCAATTTAAAACAAACTCTCTTTCTTTTTTTTGTTAATAATGGTTATATGCATTTGTGTGAAAGAGAGAGAGAGGGAGAGGAAGGACACAGGCGGTGGTGTTAATCTGCGTTTGTTCTCTTAACTGTAGTTCATCTGTGGGCGGAGGAAGAGGCGTCCCGACGGTTTGACCCTGCTCTTACCCCTGAACATAGCCTAACTGACACAGAGATGCAGGACTAATCAGAAACTAACATCACCTCCCCCTACTGGACTGAGCGGCCAAGAGCAGGCGGCGGAAAAAGAGGAAGAGGACTGTGACTATGAAGGACTTTATCTTATCAAAAGCATTATTTAACGTAAAAGACTTCAAGAGAGAGAAAAAAAAAAAGACTAATAAAATGGACAGCTCAGATGGTTTCCTGCACGAGCGTTCTCGCTGGATGAAGGAAAGAAGATTTGTTGATGTTTAGTGAGCTGGAAACAAGGAAAAAAAAAAAGATTTTTTGCTTCCTGTGTTTTATGTGTCTTGAAACCTCCCTTGTGTAGCTGATAAATACTTTCTGTGTTTTTAATAGCTTTTTTGACTTTGACCTAGTGAGGAAACTTTGAAGTGCTTGTCCCTCAGAGCAACACATTCCTTGAACCAAGATGGTGGCCAGTTGCCAGTCTCAGAATGAGAGAGTGAGAAACTGAACAGACTTCCCTCCCTCTCTCCCTCTCTCTCTCTCTCTCTCTCTCTCGGTGTTTCTCACTGCCCACTGAAACTTCACCAGTGTTATCTGTCTGAGGCTCCCTTTCCTCTGGACGTTTGGACCAACCCACTACACGTTTGGAGACCAAGCACACTCTTGTGAAAAAACTCCTTTGTAATCAGCACACTCTTAGCAGTCAGTGCCTGGACGTCAAAGCAGAAGAACGACAATCCAGTACTTTCAGGAAACGAGAACGCTGCGTTTGAAAAAAAAAAAAAAAGGGAAGCTACGCCTTTTTCTTTGAGAACTGGCGACGTGATTTCATGATGTGTTTGTGAGACGTTCAGAGCTGAACTCCGCCGTAGCATTCGAGACAAAAACCAGCCGAGGTGACAAAACAACTAGTTTACAACAAGCGTGTCTGATGAGACGGCACGAGCCAAGGAGACTGCGAACGTGCAGCCTGCAGAAATCAAACAGAAACGCGGCCCCTAACCCTACAATGCTTTGATCTCAGTCTTGCTCACTTCAAGTACTCTGGTTATGAGATTGTTTTTGTAATATACTGCCACCAATCAGTGTTGCAAAGTGTTACTGACTACTGAAATGGTTTGATGTATTCAATTATTAAAGAAAAAGAAAAAAAAAAAGAAAAGAACCATGCAAACAAGAAACAAGTATTGTCTAGCCATAGATACAGTCATGCGTTGTTGCATTTACAAAGCTAGCTGTTTTAGAGTGTAGGTATTAGATTGGAGTTTTCTTCTCTAGTACTGTAATTTTTGCCTTTCACCTTTGTAAAATACCAATAACATCAAAAGAAAAGGAAAAAAAGAAAGATCGACAATCTTCTTCTGTTGCTGCAAGCGTATAAATCCATACAGTATATATACCCATGCCTCATGCAAGCAAATACAAACTGAGGTTTCCCCCCTGAAGTATTTTGCACTGTGATAGTAAATGAAAAACCAGTCTTTACAGTACGCAGATCGCTAATGGAAAATGAAGGTGCGTGTGTGCGTGCGTGTTTGTGCGTCCCTTGACGTTGTGAACTGATATTCTCTCTATTCTTTTGTGAACTGATTTGGTCTGTGTAGTTCAAACTATCTCATCTTATGATGGTCATCTCTGTTGCTTTGAGAATCAATTCAGTTAACTTCCCAGTAAGCCATTGTGTGTAGACTCCAATGCGTTCGAGTCTGTTCTCTTCGGATATATTCTTTAGTTGTCCTCTTTCCAAAAAAATCTTTCTTAAAAAAATCGTTTTTATAGTTTCCATGCAAGGTTATGTCTTCTCTTAAATGCTACAATTAAAAAAAATAAAATAAAAACAAGCCTCAAAGTGAAGCTGTTTAGTGAACTAGTTTCAGTAAACTAGTACAGGTTACGTAAGGTAAAGGAATTATGGCAGGGAGGGTCAGTGATAGGATATGTATTGACCAATCCCTATATACACTGGTTATAGATGAGCACACCTCTGGCTCTCTCCTCTGTGTAGTATAACTGAGCATCTATCTCTCTTTCAGTCGTTCTGGACTAATATATGAGCATTCCACACCTCTGAGCTGTCTTGTGGACTGTATGATTTTCATTTGGTTGCTGTATCCTCATGGCAGATGCTTTGTTTTGTAACTACTGAACTGTACTTATAATGAGAAATAAAATGTATTCAAACTATGAAACACCAGCGTGAAAAACTGAGCATTTGTGTGCTATTTGACCATATTTGCAATGTTAAATTTGATCTTACAAAATGTTTTGTGTGAAAATGAAAAAGGTGCTATAAATGTTAAGCTACCATATATGCTTAGCAAAAATATAGTTATACAAATTCGAAAAATTTGAAATGGCCCCCCTTTCTTTACTATATATATAAAGAATTGTATATTCCGATAAACACTACTAATTTCCGATAAACACTAATAAGCATATTAGAATGATTTCTGTAGGATCATGTGACAATGAAGACTGGAGTAATGATGCTGAAAATTCAGCTTTGGCATCACATGAATAAATTATATTTTAAGATATTAAAATAAAATAGCAAGGAGTCATTGCATTTTAAAATGCAATAAAATAATTCACAATTTGACTGTATTTTTGATCGAATAAACAGAGCCTTGGTGAACATGGTTTTTAAATTTGAAAAAAAAAAAAAAAGGGAAGCTACGCCTTTTTCTTTGAGAACTGGCGACGTGATTTCATGATGTGTTTGTGAGACGTTCAGAGCTGAACTCCGCCGTAGCATTCGAGACAAAAACCAGCCGAGGTGACAAAACAACTAGTTTACAACAAGCGTGTCTGATGAGACGGCACGAGCCAAGGAGACTGCGAACGTGCAGCCTGCAGAAATCAAACAGAAACGCGGCCCCTAACCCTACAATGCTTTGATCTCAGTCTTGCTCACTTCAAGTACTCTGGTTATGAGATTGTTTTTGTAATATACTGCCACCAATCAGTGTTGCAAAGTGTTACTGACTACTGAAATGGTTTGATGTATTCAATTATTAAAGAAAAAGAAAAAAAAAAAGAAAAGAACCATGCAAACAAGAAACAAGTATTGTCTAGCCATAGATACAGTCATGCGTTGTTGCATTTACAAAGCTAGCTGTTTTAGAGTGTAGGTATTAGATTGGAGTTTTCTTCTCTAGTACTGTAATTTTTGCCTTTCACCTTTGTAAAATACCAATAACATCAAAAGAAAAGGAAAAAAAGAAAGATCGACAATCTTCTTCTGTTGCTGCAAGCGTATAAATCCATACAGTATATATACCCATGCCTCATGCAAGCAAATACAAACTGAGGTTTCCCCCCTGAAGTATTTTGCACTGTGATAGTAAATGAAAAACCAGTCTTTACAGTACGCAGATCGCTAATGGAAAATGAAGGTGCGTGTGTGCGTGCGTGTTTGTGCGTCCCTTGACGTTGTGAACTGATATTCTCTCTATTCTTTTGTGAACTGATTTGGTCTGTGTAGTTCAAACTATCTCATCTTATGATGGTCATCTCTGTTGCTTTGAGAATCAATTCAGTTAACTTCCCAGTAAGCCATTGTGTGTAGACTCCAATGCGTTCGAGTCTGTTCTCTTCGGATATATTCTTTAGTTGTCCTCTTTCCAAAAAAATCTTTCTTAAAAAAATCGTTTTTATAGTTTCCATGCAAGGTTATGTCTTCTCTTAAATGCTACAATTAAAAAAAATAAAATAAAAACAAGCCTCAAAGTGAAGCTGTTTAGTGAACTAGTTTCAGTAAACTAGTACAGGTTACGTAAGGTAAAGGAATTATGGCAGGGAGGGTCAGTGATAGGATATGTATTGACCAATCCCTATATACACTGGTTATAGATGAGCACACCTCTGGCTCCCTCCTCTGTGTAGTATAACTGAGCATCTATCTCTCTTTCAGTCGTTCTGGACTAATATATGAGCATTCCACACCTCTGAGCTGTCTTGTGGACTGTATGATTTTCATTTGGTTGCTGTATCCTCATGGCAGATGCTTTGTTTTGTAACTACTGAACTGTACTTATAATGAGAAATAAAATGTATTCAAACTATGAAACACCAGTGTGAACAACTGAGCATTTTTGTGCCATTTGACCAGATATTTGCCATTTTAATTGTAATGTGAAAATGAAAAGGGTGCAGTAAATGTTAACATACCATGTATGATTTTTATTTAGCACTATACTAAAAAAAGATATAGTTATATAGTTATACAAATTTTTACATTTTCCCCCATTCTTTGCTAAATAAAAAAACATAGATTCTGATACACTACTAAAACTTTTTTTAAAGCAATTACTATTTTCATTCAGCGAAGACCATTAAACATGAACTTTATTAAATGTGACAGAAAATGCATTTATAATGTTACAAAATATGTATTTTTCATGTTGATGCTGTCCTTTTGATATTTCTAAAAAGGAGGGGGGGGGGTTACCATTTCCACTAAAATATAAGCAGCACAGCCGTTTTCAGCATTTATAATAATAATAATAATAATAATAATAATAATAATAATAATAATAATAATAATAATAATAATAATAATAATAATAATAATAATAATAATAATAATAATAATAATAATAATAATAATAATAATAATAATAATAATAATATGAAATTTCTAAAAAGGAGGGGGGGGGGGTTACCATTTCCACTAAAATATAAGCAGCACAGCCGTTTTCAGCATTTATAATAATAATAATAATAATAATAATAATAATAAATGTTTATTGTGCACAAAATCAGCATATTAGAATGTTTAATGAAGACTGGAGTAATGGCTGCTGAAAAGTCAACTTTGGCATCAAAATAAATTATATTTTAAGATATTTTAAATAATATAATTTACAATTTTGCTGTATTTTTGATCGAATAAATGGAGCCTTGCTGAGCATTTTCTTTTACAGACATAATACATTACATTTACCCTCACATTTATAAGGTTTACATTTAAAATAGTGGAAAATCACAAGCAAGACAAATACACACCGAATATATATTCAGTAATATAAGTCAGTGACATTTTACTGGAAAGATAAAATACATAAATTAATCTATTGTACAACTAAATAATTATAAACTAGTGCTGTCAAATGATTAATCGCGATTAATCGCATCCAAAATAAAAGTTTTTGTTTACATAATATATATGTGTGTATTGTATATATTTATTGTGTATATATAAATACACACACATACAGCATATATTTTGAAAAGATTTAAATGTATATATTTATATGCATAATGTATATCACATATAAATCTATTTAATATATAAACATATATATATATATATATATAACAATATATAACATATTTTTCTTAAATATATACATGAATGTGTGTGTATTTATATATACATAATAAATATACACAGTACACACCCATATATTATGTAAACAACACCTTTTATTTTGTATGCGATTAATCATTTGACAGCACTATTATAAACCCAACACTCTTCCAAACAGAATTGCACAGACACACACAGGGCAACATTTCAACATACTATTGTGAGCTGAGGACTTGTACGACAGACAGCAGAAATTATATTTTTTTCTATCCTCTTGTTTCTCTCCACACCGACTCCCATGTTAAGTGTAGTACATGGTGTTAGCTGCAGGGCTACAGGCCTGTGTGTGTGTGTGTGTGTGTGTGTGTGTGTGTGTGTGTGTCTGACTTGTGAGCAGTGCGGATTATGACAGCTCGCATTACCGGCTGTGTTCCTGCTAACTGTGGCTTTCTACCCTTGGGCTATAGCCGTGTTAATTCCCCAAACCTGTGAGAACTGACTAGTGTGCCAATTGATGCTCATCCTCCCTTTTTCAATTTTCTCTCTGCCTTTTTTTAATTTTTCAGTCAAGACAACAATTTCTATAGTCCATGAGAACATTCAATTCAGTGTATGTGGCATAAATGAGATGAAATGACCTTTTTTTGACTTTCCAAGCAGTCATGTGATTTAAATACAAGAAGCAGATATGTCTGTTGTTTCTCTGATGTCATTAACTGTATTATAGAAACACATATAAACACAGGACATGTCTTTCAAGGACTCTCCCTCTCCCTAGCTCTCTTTTAAAGATGGATTTGCCCCGTCACACACTCTCATCGTAGGCCAATGACAAGCGATAACTGACACCCTTTGGCACAGGGGCCTGTTGAGTCAATACCTCAGAGAGATAAGACCCTGCTCTCTAAACACATGAAAACCATCCTCACTCATACATATACACACGAGCACTGTTTCCACCGCAGACCGAGAGAACATTTTCCCATTATAGGTCCATATTTCATGTTTTTCTTAACCTTTTCCTGTGAGTTAGCGGGGACTCGGTGGAGGGAAACCCGATCTCCTTTAGTCTGATGGGATCCATATTTGTGTTAACCTGCCGTCGAGACCCTGTTGAGGGGAGGTGTCTGAGGTCAATGCCTGACTAATTTTTAAACGGATCAGCTACACTAGACCAGATGGAGAAAGGCCTGGACCTAATAAAACTCACATCCTGAAAAAGTAACTGTTTCTTTTTCCTGCCCCCCTCCATGTGTGTAGTTGTTGAGCAATGTAGCAGTTAGTAGAGTATTAGTAGACTGTCTGCTTAATATCTTCTAACACTTTCTTTGTCAACTTATTCTACTAACCCTAAACCTACCCTAACAGTCTACTCTGAGAGCTAGTAGACATGTAGTTGCAAATTAATGAGAATTAGTTGACATGTAGTTGACATGTAGTTACAAAGTTACTTATAGTTAATATAATGTCTAAAGTGGACTATCGAAATAAAGTGTAACCTTTTTTTTTTAATTTAAATACAGTGTATACAAGATAGATAGATAGATAGATAGATATTGTGTACAGCATGTATTTACTATAGGGGTTAGAGTTTGGTTTAGGGATGTTGCATATAATTATGCATAATTTACTGTTTACTGTGATCTAACCACACTTATATATATATATATGTATTTTTTTCTAAATATATATATATATATATATATATATATATATAAATAAACATTTACCTAAATTAATAACTGCTGTAAAAAGCTGAAGTTAATTTTTAGTTCACAGTAATACATTTAGGCTCATTTATACCACATACAGTAAACAGTCTTGACTGAAAAGACAGAAAATTAAAGGGGTCATATGATGCTATTTTAAAAATCATTATTTTGTGTATTTGGTGTAACAGAATATGTTGTCATGCTTTAATGTTCAAAAAACACATTATTTTTCAAATACTGTACATTATTGTAGGTCCTCTATGCCCCGCCTCTCTCAAACACGTCGTTTTCAACAAAGCCCCTTCCTTTGACAAGCGCAGTCTGCTCTGATTGGCCAGCTGACCCAGTGCATTGTGATTGGCCGAACACCA
>NW_015544194.1:1948195-1948598 GCF_001515605.1 Sinocyclocheilus anshuiensis | reverse complement strand
AAATATATATATATATATATATATATATATATATAAATAAACATTTACCTAAATTAATAACTGCTGTAAAAAGCTGAAGTTAATTTTTAGTTCACAGTAATACATTTAGGCTCATTTATACCACATACAGTAAACAGTCTTGACTGAAAAGACAGAAATAAACTGATAACAAAACATACTTACAGTCGCTGATTCAGAAGCGCCAGATTGTCATTGCAAAGTCGGAATTGACACTTTTTTTTTTTAGAAATAGCCTTTTTGCAGAGCCATCCTTATACTCTTCTAGGTTCAAAAAACTGTCGTCCATAAAATGCGTTGCACAAATTGGAACATCTGGGTTGTGCTGTTCTGTTGTAAATAAATCTTAACCAATGATTCCTAATTGCATCTACTTCCGGAAGGT
>NW_015544194.1:1946610-1948042 GCF_001515605.1 Sinocyclocheilus anshuiensis | reverse complement strand
GCACCAAGAGCTTGTAACACTCCAAATAGAAAGGAAAACTTGAAATCGCATCATATGACCCCTTTAAGGGAGAAAAAAATACATGTATTTTTTACATGTATTGTAGTTAGAATTGAAAGAATGAATATGGTGATCTTTCCGTCGCTATTCCAAGGTATCAAAATAGTATTTATTTAAGATATACTGATATGTAATATCAGTGTTTACATGTGTATAACACAGTGGCGTAGCGTCTGGGTATGCAGGTGTATATGGGCCCAGGCAGTTTGAGGGTCCGCCGAGCTGGGGGGAACTTTTAATTGAAACGAGGGAACAAATAGAGCCCTGCATGGGCCCGGCCCTTGTCCAACAGCTTATGAGAATTCTCGGCCCGAGTCCGACTGGATACCGTGTCTTTTTTCTCTCTCTCTCTTCCCCATTACACAGCTATTAAAATAGTTCAGTTTTGGTTTTTAATGGCAAAGTGGTCATATTTCTTTTTGTTTCTTTATTAAGTTAATTTAGAAATATGTTTGGAACATTTTATGTTTGTTAAATTCAAGTTTTTGTTTTTTAAAGGAACGACCAAGCGGCAGCGGCAGACAGTGAGTTGAGCATTATGTTTGATCAATTTAACCTTCTCAAACCAATACGACTTGCCAGCAAAGGGTCTACTTGTATTTGTGTGCACTCACAATATCAACAAAACCTTGCTTTTGTAAAATGAGGAAAACAAACAGGATGCGCTTTCTGTTCTCTTGGTCTTGAGCAGGAGCGCTTCACTGACATAATAAATATATCTATAGAATGCTTTAAATTACTATCTTAAAACGAAATAATTCAAATCGAAAACAAAAGCTCTTTCATTATGTAATCTGTAAAGATGCATTTCTCTCTAAAGGCACGTCCAATGAGGAGATGGCGAGTCAGGTTCGTCAAATTCATTTTTTCAACATTGACTCAGAAAACATTAGTTTATTAACAAATAATTCAAATATCCCCTCACAATTTTTTACTTTTTTTTGTTTGTTTTTTTTATTTCTTTTTTTGTTTGTTTTTTGGGCCGCTGTGCCAAAATTGTGTTTGCATTCAGTAGCCTATACGGCAGCATTTTTGTGCCACGTTGAAAAATATCTAAATAAATAAGATTAACGTCATAATATTTTAAGAATAAAGTCAAAATTAAAATTATTAATAAAATCATGTTATATTGCTTGAAGTTAATGTGAAAATTTCACCTATAGGCCTACTCCTCCTCAACATGCATTCAAATATTCATGTTTATTTTGTGCTGCAAATATTAAAGAGGAAAATATCATTGATTCATATGCAGCAAGAACTGAAGCGAATTATCTCACTACAAATTAAAGAGCGTAAAAAGACATTTATTGTTTGTATTTTATCATAAAATTGACAGAAGGCTGAGACTTTGTATTAACAAAGCACAAAGCTG
>NW_015544194.1:1910041-1946562 GCF_001515605.1 Sinocyclocheilus anshuiensis | reverse complement strand
ATTCATGCTGTTGCCGCCACTGCCATGTTGTGGAGTCGCTGTGTGTTTCGTTGTGAAAGCTAAACTACTTTGGTTGGCCTTCCAAAAGAGGACACGACTAGAATTCAGTGGTTAAGTTGTATTTACAACACTATTCCAGAACAGTTCAACCCAAATATTCAGATGTGTGCTGCGCATTTTATGGAGAATGCGGACTGTTTCCTGAACCAGTAGCCTACACTGTGTCTGTGGCTCAAAGGCTGTTTCTATAAAGTTGGGCAGTTCCAACTTTGCAAGGGCAGTCTGGCGCTTCTGACTCACAGCCTGTAAGTACGTTTTTATATTTAAATAATTTGCCACTGATGATTGAAACGCGAGTTTTGAGCAATGTAGAGTAGCGCTTGTTGTTTGTTGTTTCTCCGATCACAAATGCAGACATGGTTTTATGTTTATGCAGTGCGATACGCAACACAACGCGTAAAAAGACAGTATAAGTCATTATAATCAGTAATTATGTCCCCACTGGATGCAACAAATGCCTCGTTTGTAATGGGTTTTATTGGTTTTGTCTCGTCCTGCTGGGAGACGGCATCACAGTATGTTAAGAGACATAACATTTCCGTCACACGCTTGAGGTATTCGGCCAATCATGCACTGGATAGCTGGCCAATCAGAGCATACCTCGCTTTTTCAGAAAGATGAGCTTTGTAAAAATCGACGCGTTTCAGAAAGGCGGGGCATAGAGAAGCAACAATAATGTACATTATATGGAAAATAATGTGTTTTTTTAACCTTAAACCGTATAAACACATTGCATTACACCAAATACACAAAATAATGTTCTTTTAGCAACATCATATGACCCCTTTAAGTTAACTTGTTGGAGTTGGAGCCCATAACGTTTGGGGGGGGCCCCATACAAATATTTTGCATATGGGCCCAGGGCTGACTTGCTACGCCACTGTTATAACAAACTGTACCCTTACATATTGTAAAAAAAAATAATAATCAGCGCATTAGTGTCACTCCATCTCGTCATGGTGTCATATTTGTGCGAGTGTGTATATGTAGCTGATGTGTTTAAGAAGGCAGCGCGGTTGGGTTGCTGTGTGCCAGCACTTGTAGCCAGGCAGATGGTGACCTGCGCTTGAACCTCTCTTCTCTCTCATTTGTTCAGCTGGCTTTCATTTGGCCAGCAAGCAGGCTGCATACTATAGCAAACGCAATTTTTAATTCAGACCACCAGATGGCGCTATAAATCAACTTATAGAGCCATTGCTGCTGATGGAGGCTTAACACTGATCTTTGAACACCAACACATGCCAGATAAAAGATTGCACTCAAGAAATGGATATTACCACAGTAAATATTGATAGAAATGATGTGATTTTAATACTCAAACCTTATATATTTTTTTGTTCTGCCATTAAGTCAGTCACAAGGTTATAGCCTGTTTATACAGTAGCATATCTTGTCATTAGAAAAAAAAAAAAAATATATATATATATCTTGTCATTAGGGCCAACTAAATGATATCTAAAAGAGAAAGGCATTGTCTGCAGAGAGATTTGCACTCTATTTCCATTTTCAATCTGCAGTCAATCTGTAATCAATCTTATCAGACGTTCTTTGACAGGCTTTTCACATTTTTACACATTTTTTGCGCACTTCTCTCTCATTTACATGCATGCAAACAACAGTCATCTGTCACTATTCTAGAGCTCTCTGTGCATCTGGATACACACCGTGTCATAATGCTCATCATCGGCGAGCACATACAGTCTCACACACATACACATGCAACTTAACAAGAGTGTGTGTGCATGCGTGTGTGTGTTTGCTCAGCTCTCAGGAAGGGTCTTATGAATCGATGATCGTGTGGTATAAGAGAGATAGATGGCTCGGAGCTCCGTCTTGTCTCCTCTAATTGTAAAATATTAGTTACATTAGAGTGTGTTGGGTGATTAATGGAACTTATTTGGAGGTGGCCCTTCCTGGCCCTCCCCCCCCTGCCAAAGCCTTCTCCACTGACTCCTCCGAACTGAGGGATGTCTCTTACGGCAGACAAATAGGTCCTGGGGACAAAATAGAAAGGAAGGGATGAGAAAAGAGGAGAAGATGGAGAAGGGAAATTCAAGAGAAAGAGATGGAAAGAGTTGTAACACAAGATCAAGATAATTTATTCGATTTTATATGTACTTCCAGGTAGCTTACATGCCAACAGTCACATATTATGTCTGCATTGAGACGCCTTCATCGATATTTCTATGTCTGCATGGGAATAGATCAGTATTGGTGTATATAAAAGCTGACTGGAAATGTTATTGATACCTGAGCAGATGAGCACTTAGGTCCAGCACTGATGCTCGGCCCTGCTCCTCAGCCATTAGAAAGCCATGGATCATGTTATAGCCAGCAGAACAACACCTGCTGACCCAGTGCTGGAGCTTCAGCCACACACACCTTCATCCTCTGGCTTGGTTCTTATCGGTGTATATCTGTCTGCTTAGTCCTGGGCTTGTGGGAAAGGGAATGTTTGGGTTGTCTTTTAATGTGGAGGCCTTGAGGAGCAGTGGTCTGATAGATCATGGTATTCTAACTATTATTCCTTAGACACAAAGTTGTAAATAAAACCTTGGAAGGCGGATGATCATTTAATCTTGTCAAGCACAATACAGTGTTATATAAACAACTGCTTGCTTTGCTTCAAATGTTAATGCATTCACTTTCATTAAATATATAGAAATTGAATCTCATTGTAAAATGTTAACAAACTATCATTACATTTGAAAGCAACAGTGTGTTCTCTCAAGCAACAATGTAAACTTTAGGGGCAAACTCTGTGTTTTCTTCTATTAATAGTTTAATTTTTGTTTGTATATTGTATTTAGTTACATTTGTTGTGACTGTACTATTTTTTTTTTACTTAATATATGAATACTATATTAATACAAAACAATAAATAAATAAATATATATATATATATATTTTATTTTATTTTATTTTTTGGGGGGGGGGACTATCATTATGATAATGCCATGATACAGTACTATGAGAATAGCAAGAATATGGTAATCACAAAATTATGGCAGAGGAAAGATAATTTCAACACTTTTGGGGGTTTTGTTCATTTATTTCTAAAAGGTTTAGCCTATGTCTTTGAAACTTTATCTCAGATATTTTTGACATTGCAGCCGTCATTACCTTTGTCAATTAAATTTATTCATTAACTTAACTGAGTCAGATGTAATTAAATCACATGTACACAAAGGCTGATTTTATATCTCATTGTTATGGTGGTACGTATGTGATGAATGTAAACAAATGAAAAAGCTCTATAACGTGAATAATTATATTTAATGTGACGTACAACACATGCTCAGACACGGCCAAATATTAAGATTGTGAAGGATGAACATTAATACACATCAGACTATATTCTGAAATGGAAGTACGTATTTTAATTAACTTTTAAAGAATGAATATATTGCGATATAGGCTATATGGTTATGGCAAATGCACGTTTTGGTTCTCTGTGTTCTTCAAGCATTAGACTTTCATTTCTACTTGCTTTGAGACAGCTGTTTTTATTTGTTTTATTTTATTTGTTTTTTATTATTACTTTTTCATATAGACATGTTCACTGCTGACTCACAAACAACACAAAAGCAAGTGTAACTTTTAAAGGGATGATGACTGTTTAAAATGATTTATTATAAACAAAATTAAACCCTACAATTACACAAGACATTTTTACATCATTCTAAACTGTTAGAAAAATACTCAAGCTGTCTTTTATTTTGGGAGGAATTAGAGGTTTCCATTTTAAAGCTTTGAAAGTTATTAACAATGCTCCATATATTGAGTGCTATTATTATCCCTGCTCTCCTGTACATATGAAAGTGCTGATTCCTTCACTCAGCCATGCCACAGTCCTTTTATTATAAGGGGCAATTCCGCTTTTTATGCAATGTGTCCACTTTCAGAGTGAAAGTAGGCAGGTACGAGATGGTCTCCTTTCTCTCTCCTTTGCACAAATACACACACGGCACACTTTCACACACTCGTAGACATTTATTATGTGTCTGTCGTGACAGCTCAGCACTAGAATGTGCAGCAATATGCTCTATAGGGAGAGAGAGAAGGAGAGAAGTGAGCAGTACTGCAGATGAGTACTCATGAACTCTTCCTCCCTTGGCCACACAGATACCCACACACAGACACACAGTCCTGCTGAGACTGCCTGACACATCGCTCTCATCACATGATGTATATACTGCCTTTTACCCATGAGCCTTTCTAACTCTTGACCAATCGCGGGGCTCCATGCAGGCCCTTGCCAGCACTTCTCATGCACTGTCAGTGAAGGAAGTGGTATATTATCCCAAAAATCCTTCCATGAAACTTTCTGCACACAGTTACTCAGACATGTCCATGTGGAAAAACAAAACGAAATATTCTGGAACACATCAAAGAATTCCATTTGTTCAGAAAAGAGAGAAATGAAGCCAAGTAAGGAAGATTGAAAAGAGATATAGTGGCAGGCAGACTGGGAAATGTATAGCCGAGAAACAGAGAGAGTATTAAGAGGTACGTCTGCTGCAGCAGTTTGTAATCTAGTTCAGTGTTTAACATGGGAGCTGCTTCCCCGGTGGAACTTTTAGAATTTGCTTTTGATACGTACAAATCCAAGTTTTTCTGTGTTGTTTTTTCCCCAGAGAGCCAGACTACAGCATCAGTTCTCCAAACTATGAACCGATTTCCATTAGAGCTGCATTTGAGCGTATACAATCTCTCTTTCAGTCTGAGAAATATTTTGACTAGACGCTCATTAACAGTCCGAACTGTTCCTTTTTTCTGTGTGGAAATCTCTTGATATTTATGTGAATGCATTTAAAGTTTATAATGATAAAACTTAACTATGGTAGATAATATAGCTGAGCATAGTGCAGGTGTAAAGCTGTTCAGCTTGATGCCTGTCTATTGTAGCAGCGTCTGAAGGTGTGATGTCGGTTTTAGTGTGGAATCTTCCTCAGCAGGGTTTTGGGAGCAGGTGGGGAGAGATAGTGCATGGCGCACTAATGTTGCGGGGGGATTTGGGTGTTTGGAAGCTCTCTTTGCTGAGTAATCTCCCAGCCTTTACAACACGCAGGTTATTACTGGCCGACAGATGGTACATCACTTTTTACTGCTCACACCTTCTGTGGCTTGCGTTCTCCCCAGACACACACTCCCTCTGTTTTTCTTTATCTTTTCCTTCTCTTCCATATAGGTGACACTCAAACACAGACACACACACAGAAGGAAAGTTTCCAGATATAAGATATAAGCAAATGGATATGCAACACTTGCTGCACAGAGCAGAAAAACCTGGCCCCAAAACATACACGTGCAAAGCATTGTGTAATCCCTACAGATACAGATTCATTATAGATATTCTCTAAAAATCACAATGGCTTAGAGTATCTTTTTTATCTTATAGGCAGGCATGGTTTTGCTTACAGAAGCACATTATGTGTTGTTCAAAAACATTTTAGGGTACAGCTATCAATATTTCCCAGGGAGAGTAAATGAGTCAGACATAGGTGATCTTTGAGCCAGTTGACTCTCCACAGTTATGCATTTAACAACTTATACCAGTCCTGGAATCTGATTGTCTCTGTCTTTAGACCCACTGTCAGTCTGTGTATACTTGTGAGGGTTTTTCCAGTGACCCTTTTTGCATGTTACATCATTATGCCAGTAGATGGCAACAGGTGACTATGAGTGAGTCATTAATTAATTGGTTGATTCCATTTGTTCAAAATGCTGATTCACTCAAGAACAAAACAAGCGACTCTCTTTATGTGGCTGTCATTGAATGATTAATTTAACCAAATCATTTGAAAATCCTGATTAATTTGAGAACAAAAACAAAACAACAAGAGACTGGTTGCCTCAGAATACACCTGCTTCCCTACAATATAGTAGGTGAAAAAAGTAGTATCTCTGAAATCACAATATTATGCAATTTTGGACGTAGCCAGTGTCTTTATGAGAGAGTCATTGAATGATTCATTTAACAGATTTATTTAAAATCCCTGATTTAATTCTTTATGAGTGAATCATTGAATCATTCATTTAACTGATATGTTCAAAAAACACTGTTTCGCTCAGGAGCACCACTATGGTGTCATTTGGAACTATTTTCGTTCCCGACCCAAAATCAAAAGTATATTTTGTCTTAAAATGTAACTCAATATTAACTGCTGTTTTTTTGATCTGTTGTGTAAAAGCAACATGATATGTATTCCTATTGTACATACCATGATGCACTCTTGCTTGTGTGATACTGACATGGAGCAGAAGTGTTTAACTGGTGAACTTGTTCATATCTGCAGTGTGAGTTGAATGGATATGAGTGTTTAAACTCTTAATCACCCGTAGAGCGGAAGTATCTCTCTCTCCTTCAGTATTCCTATCTCGCTCGTTCTCAGGTTTGAGTTACTCGCAGTGAGCATCTGAAAGTCATTAGAGGCTCTGCAGTCTGTCAGGTGCCAGCCCATACACACACACACACATGCACACAAACGTCCCAACATGCTATACATTCAGTATCCCCCTCACACAAAGCCATACACACGCAGCAACAGACATTCATGACATGCTCATGAGCTATTATCAAAGACACGCCACACATACACAGGGACACATGCTCAAGTGTGTAAACACACACACAGTAAAAGTGCTGAAGCCCTGCAGGTTCTTTCTGCTGCGTTGGGCAAGGGATTCGTGGTGATCTTTGAGCCAGTTGACTCTCCACAGTTATGCATTTAACAACTTATACCAGTCCTGGAATCTGATTGTCTCTGTCTTTAGACCCACTGTCAGTCTGTGTATACTTGTGAGGGTTTTTCCAGTGACCCTTTTTGCATGTTACATCATTATGCCAGTAGATGGCAACAGGTGACTATGAGTGAGTCATTAATTAATTGGTTGATTCCATTTGTTCAAAATGCTGATTCACTCAAGAACAAAACAAGCGACTCTCTTTATGTGGCTGTCATTGAATGATTAATTTAACCAAATCATTTGAAAATCCTGATTAATTTGAGAACAAAAACAAAACAACAAGAGACTGGTTGCCTCAGAATACACCTGCTTCCCTACAATATAGTAGGTGAAAAAAGTAGTATCTCTGAAATCACAATATTATGCAATTTTGGACGTAGCCAGTGTCTTTATGAGAGAGTCATTGAATGATTCATTTAACAGATTTATTTAAAATCCCTGATTTAATTCTTTATGAGTGAATCATTGAATCATTCATTTAACTGATATGTTCAAAAAACACTGTTTCGCTCAGGAGCACCACTATGGTGTCATTTGGAACTATTTTCGTTCCCGACCCAAAATCAAAAGTATATTTTGTCTTAAAATGTAACTCAATATTAACTGCTGTTTTTTTGATCTGTTGTGTAAAAGCAACATGATATGTATTCCTGTTGTACATACCATGATGCACTCTTGCTTGTGTGATACTGACATGGAGCAGAAGTGTTTAACTGGTGAACTTGTTCATATCTGCAGTGTGAGTTGAATGGATATGAGTGTTTAAACTCTTAATCACCCGTAGAGCGGAAGTATCTCTCTCTCCTTCAGTATTCCTATCTCGCTCGTTCTCAGGTTTGAGTTACTCGCAGTGAGCATCTGAAAGTCATTAGAGGCTCTGCAGTCTGTCAGGTGCCAGCCCATACACACACACACACATGCACACAAACGTCCCAACATGCTATACATTCAGTATCCCCCTCACACAAAGCCATACACACGCAGCAACAGACATTCATGACATGCTCATGAGCTATTATTTTTTCAAAGACATGCCGCGCATACACAGGGACACATGCTCGGGTGTGTAAACACACACACAGTAAAAGTGCTGAAGCCCTGCAGGTTCTTTTTGCTGCGTGGGGCAAGGGATTCGTCATGTGCTGATGAGCTGTTATAATAATATATGAGCAAATCACAAGCATTCTGCAAATTAATCATATTTCCTCCTCAACACCCTTCTCCCGCTCTTTCTCTGTCACACACACATACACTCTTTGTTGCTGAGCGTTGGAGAGGGTGACTTCTCACAGACAGACAGAGGTGAGAGGCAGCACTCTTTCACAGATGGTAGCTCTGGCATCAGATGGAATTTATATAAGACTGATTTTGATTACATGCCAAAGCACCTCCATGTCTGTGTGAGCGTGTGTGTGGAGGAGCTTGTGTCTGCTTGCTTACATGCCACAAGTGTACTGTTCAAACACATCTTGTTGTTTTTTACAATGTGTGTGTGTGTGTTTGAATGACGAGATAAGAAAAGGATAATGAAAAGAAGAGTGTGAGAGAGCAAGAACAGAAGGCGCCACAAGAGGGAGCATTAGACATGTCTTCAGAGAGGATGAAGATGAAACATTTACAGAGTAGATAGAATAGATGTTAAGAAAGTGTATCTAGAACAGAGAAAACAAGTGAACTGATTGAATAAATGCAATCCTTTGTTTAGTTTTGATCTGTTTTCATTTTGGAATGATGGACGGTGGGAAGGACAATGATGGAGTGATATTGGGGAATTTGCAGGAAGTGGGTGTTGTCATCGGTTCTCCCTTTTCCTCTTCTCCTTCGCCCTCTGATCTCCACATATGAGGCCTTCAGGGGTTAATTAGGCAGGCGTGATAATGGCACACTGCTGAAAATAATAGAACTCTTTCTCTCTCTATTTTGAGACAATGTTAGAAAATGATGGAAAGGGGTAAGAAAAAAAAGGGAAAAGATCAAAATCACCTGTCATTTCCATATGTTGTTTTACAAAGCTTAGTACGTATAGAGGTACAAATGTGTTCTTGCGTGGTTTTTGGCCACAAAACATTCAAAAGATTTATTGGCCATTGGTAACAAGTACACTGGAATTTTTACTCACTCAGGACTCACAGTTTCGGGAAACAGAGTGAAAAAAATGTGGAAAAGATTGACATACTGGAGAGAAGGAGAAGGGAGAAATAAAATTCTTCATACTAGTTCATGTCACTTGGCACCTCAATTGCAGTAGATGTGAATCACTGGAGAGCTTTGAAAAGAAGAACGAGAGAAAGAAAGCGAACAAGAAAGAAAAAGAAAGATGCCATCACTGACGATATATATAGTGGCTTATAATATCTATATACTGTATAAATAAATCATTTCTACCCTTATTGTCCCTGGATGTCCTGGAAGTATGAATACACATATATACTGGCTTGTACTCACATATTTCTCATTAACGTCTATTTAACGTTTAACATTATAATTAGTACATGGCTATGCTAACTATACACCATCACTTATTGACAAATTTTGCCATTTTTAGATTTTAATTAAGACTTAACCCTTTATCTCTCTTTTTTACAAATTGATTTTTTGTTAACCCTATAATATACACAGAAATATTAATGTTTATGTGTATTTTTTATAGACCTGATGGCGATAAAATGAGAAAGAGAGATGCATTTGAGGAAGATGTTTGCATGCTTTGCTATGAGCACTCAAAAACAAACATGCTGTAGGGTTCTAGCATGGCACCCACACTATGACACACTGTAATCTTTGTACATAAAATCTCCAGCTCTGCTCCTTCTTCTCTTGTCATTTAGGAACTAGCAGCCACAAGCCCAAATTGCCCCAATTAGTTTCTAAGTAATTGGGGCAACTATTATGGGAAACATTTTGAGAGGGGCTCAATGTGTACAGCCTTTTTGATATAAGAAAAATGTGCCCTGCCACAGAACACCCCTCGAAATATGATTAATTGTTGCCAATTATTTTGACCACCAAATAGGCACCCTGAAGGGGCAGTATTATCTCACTTTGAAAAGGGAAGCTGGAGGAAGCTTTCTGGATGAATACGGAGTGCTGTGACGGAGGTTACATGTCAATAGGCTTTCTTCTTTTGTGTTTCTTTCTGAGCCCTGTTAATCATTTACCTGTGGTCCTGTCATGGCCACAGTGAACATGATGCTATCCTCTCCATCCTTATTTTTGTCTATCTCTTTCTGTTTATCCTGAAAATTGATTGAAAACCGCTCCATTCTCTAGCCACTTTGACCAATCTGTGACAGCTCCCAGCTCCCTTTGCGTTTGCCTAAACATTTCCTGCTTCAGGAAAAGAGACAAGATAGGGGAACACAGACGAGAGGAGAAGAAAAGAGAAAGAAAGCTGACTTACAGTTGGTGATGCTAGTTCACTCTAAGTATAAAGTGGCATGAGAATATGCTGCCTCTCAGACTTAGCGCAATGTAAGGGAGTGTGAAATTAAAGTGCGTATGAATGAAAAGGCCGGGATTGTGCGTCGCCGGCTTGCTTATCAGACAACTGGAACATCGAAAGCTCTAAAACTTGTAGCAATCCCCTTTTGTAACGAGGCCTCAGCAGACATTGTAGTATTCGAAAGCCGCTGAGACTCCAAAGTCAAACACAAAGTGCTTATAAATCCTTATTTTTTTTGTAACACACGCATATGCAAGCAGACGACAGTACGCACACTTACTTTGAGGATGCGTACATTTTTCATGATGCGTCACGGCTACACCTTTAATGCAGCCGCTTTACATTCTCCACACCAACGCGGCTGCTATTTTAAACCGCCATGCTAATTTGATTTAGTGCTTTTCAAATTGAATTGAGAAAAATGGAGAGCAAATGTACTGTTATTAATGTTCTAAAGTAGCGCGTAGCTGAAAGTGCCTGGCTTTGCTCTAAGTGGATGGGCCCGATAAGAGAGCCAGATATGATAGGCACGTAATCTGCATTCCTCAAACAGACTTGTGTGTGGGCTATTAAGGGCCATTGTGTACAATGCACCGTTGATCAGATCCAATCTCAGTTGTACTTGCTCTAAGCTGAAAAGAGCACTTTCGAACTTCTGTAGGATACCGCACAAAGAAAAAGTCTTCATCTGAACAGCAGAGATTGTCCACGGACGGATCGAGGAAATACTTTTGATACATACTGATGAATCAGATGATTAAACGTCCATCTTGTGCTGATTGTAACTAAATACTACACACAAGTGTTATCTGGGCACTCTGATTAAAATCAGGCACATAATGTTGAATTGTTTTTGTAAAGTGTGTGGCATGTGTAACTTGCTTTATTGACATTGTACAGGATGATAATGTTGTCGGTTTCTTTCCCAGGTCATGGAGGTCAGAGGCCATTCCAGTGCCGCTACTGCCCCTACAGCGCCTCTCAGAAAGGTAACCTGAAGACCCATGTGTTGTGTGTTCACCGCATGCCCTTTGACAACAGCCAGTATCCCGACCGACGCTTCAAACGTTCCCGCATAGACTCTGATGTCTCCGGGAACTCAGAGGATGGGAATCTTTTCTCCTCTGGCCAGGTGAACACAGGAGGAGGTATTTCTGGCGATACTCCTCGCACTCTTGAGTGAAGCGGCATAAAACTCAATCCAGGGATTTCTAAGGACCTTCATGGGTTTGAAATGATAATAAACCACCTCATACAAGCATTCCCACTGAATGATTGTAAAAGAAACATGAAGATATTCAAAATAAAAAAAAATGGTATTCCTTAAGTTGGGGATCATTAACTCCCAAACTGAAACATTTCAGTCTCAGTAATATTCTGTGAAGCGCAGGATAGAGATGATGAAGTAGAGAAACCTGAACCCTTTTTGTGATGAGTCTGAAACTAAATACATGGCTCTTATTGGAGTTGCCTGAATTGAGCGTTGAAGAGACATCACTGAAGAGGAAAAAAAAATGACAACGTTAAAAAAAAGACTGTCATTAAATTCCTCAGAGTGACTTTTGTCCCAAAAATAATGCTTTTATCAGAAAAACGATCCGCGCCAACGATTTCGCGACAGTTGGAAGGGAAAGAAAGATGGAGGGGAGCTGTTGAGCGCACACTTCAAGAACATGACACCGCCAGTGGCCATTTGCCCAGCGCCACTGACGCACAGGGATGGAGTGAGCGGACGGAGGGATGTGGATGGTGAAATGGGGGGGTTGGGGCGTTTGGTGCCAGCCTGACTGGAGCTGTCATCACAGAGGAAATCAATTCAACCCCCTCCCACGCTACTTCCATTCACTCTGCCCACTCCTTCCCCATTTCGCCTGTCCTCACTCTTTCAGAACACGTCAAGAGAAACCTTAGTCGCCTGTACAGCTGGGCCGCAGAAGGGTCAGCCTCAGACCTGTCTGACGACTAGTAGCACTTCCTATCAGTCTCGTTCATTCCCCTCCTCCCTCCCTTCTTGTCTTTCTTCCATCAAAAAAAAAAACAGCCAATAACATTGTATAATAATCAGTGGATAGTATTTTTTTTCCCTTCTTGTTCATTGCTGTGTTCACAGTTTTAGGATGTAATTTGTATATCACTTAAAGTGACACAACAGAATGGCAGAGACACATTAAATGTGATTTCCATTCAGTGCTTCTTAACGAAAAGGTAATTTTTGCTGTACTTGAAGAAGGTGCTGCTTCCCTTCTAACTGGTGGACTTTTGGAAAATACTGACTGTATGTAACCAAGAGGCTGAATATGTCATTTGTTAAATATAACTTGGAAATAATATGAAGGAACCGTATAGCTCTTTTGTGGGGTTTATTGACCCACAGTGGGACTACCTTATTTATGGAGCTATTGAAAAAGTAGCACTATGAAGGCACTGTAGATATGAAGTTTATAGATAATCACTTCTCCGCTACCTGTCTGTAATCTAAACTTCAGGATGGCATTTATGGGTTTGTTTGTTTTCTGTATGTTTGTTTTTCCCCTAAAAAATTGATTTTGTGCAAATTTAATTTTTTATGTTTGAATATGCATCATCATGGCCCCATTTTGTGTGTGTTTGCTGTCCTGAATGTTCCTCTACTAAAAGAGATTAACAACACAGGCCGTTTGGATCCTATGAAATCAAGCCTCTTAAAGAACAAAATAAAGTGTATCAACTTTCATTGTACTTCCTTTTATTGAAGGCTAGCAGGGGTTAGAAGGTAAATAAGTATGGTAGGGGGTTAGAGAGGGATGGCAGAAGGGTGGATATTAATGTTTTGTGATAAACAGAAATGATCCAGACTTTAAGAAAGTCAATATCTTCCCGCTCAGCACAGGGAAGCTCAGCACTTAAACCCCAGGGCCTTACGGCTGCTCTATTCACGCCGAGAGGACTTTAGAGGACTCACAAATACCTGCCACACTCCTCACTAAGCAGTAAATAAAAACATAAACCCGTATCACAGCCCTAAGACCACAACATCTTGACAAAAAAAAAGGAAAGATAGAAAGAGGTTGAAAAAAAAGATGATAGAAGTGTTCTAGAACTGGTGCACAGAGATTTTACAAGTTCAAACAAACTGTAAGGTTCCAAGCAAGGGTTCTTTAATTCACCATAATCCAAGAAGATACTTAAGTCTTTTATTTTTGGTCTGTTATGTGTTGTTTTTGTTTTCTTCTTTTTCTTTTTATTAGGATAGTTCTCACTGCCTTAAATCAAGTTGATGGATTTAATACAACTATTTGTATAAGCTCTACTGTGGGGGGGTCAACGTTTGAAAATAAATATATACTTTGTGACTGCATTGAGCTTTAGAGGTTTCAACGCACTACTGTGTTTTCTGGTGACTGCCAGCCGTTTGCTTTTCTTGTATGTATGTAAGTGTGCACACTCCAAGTATATTACAAACAAACAAACAAACAAAAAAAGAACATTCCATTTATAGCACTTTTTCTTTGCTTTTTTCAGTAATCTGTCCTATTGGATCATGCTTGGAGCTCTTAGACAGGCAATAATTCTTTTAGTGGCACTGGACGATTTTTTTTTTTTTATTTCTTGCCATTTTTTTTGTATAGTGATTGTCAGTCCTTTAAGTTGAGGTGCTAATGTGTTCACATTACGTCCCTTACAGGAAAAATAATAATAAATAAAAATTATATATATATATATATATATTGACTCTATTGCTTCAAAATAACCTGTAACCATATCATTTTACTGGGACAGTCACTTGCATACTTTAGAGCTCTACAACATTGTGTTTCTTGGGGAAAGAAAAAAAAATCATGTCAGTTTTTTTTCTCTATATAATACTCTATAGTATGTGATCATGAACATTATACTGTCCAACATTCCTAAATGAAGAATATTTCTATATCAGAGGAGGTGCAAAGGAGGCTAGAGGATTATATTGCCACTTACGTATATGCTTTTAACAAGTAGATGACTTGTTATTGTATTTAAGGACTATTCCTAGTCATTATTTATTGTCATACATCTGTCTGACAAAAGAAGAGAAAATAAGTATTCTGATGAACTATCAAGAAGTTGTTTGTATTTCAGCAATGGCTGTTTTCTTTCTGCTGTTTAGAAGTTCTAATGTCTTTGAAGCAGTACAGTTTTATCCAGTGTTTTACGCAATAAAACCTCTACCTCTTAAAACAATGACTTTGTCTTACTCATTTGTGTCTGCCTAATTCAATTCAAAACCTTTTTTTTTTGGAAACACTGTTGTCTTGAAAGCTTTCAACATGCAAGCATATTTAACTGATTCAATTTAAGTAATCTGGCTTGAAATATGTGCATATGTTGAATGTATACACTTCTTTTAACAGTAAGAGCTTTGAGTGTTTGTTGAGTGTTTGAATGCATAAAACACACTCGCAGAAAAAAAAAACTGATCTTTGTCAAAAAGCATTTAGAAGCATTTACATTCCTTCATGGCTGCTGTTGTTGTAACATTTACAGGTAATGAAACTGAAAAATAGTCTGTTGAAGTGTGGCAACAAAGAGAGCTGTGAACAGCACTAAATTAAATCAAATGGCTTTCATAAACCGTAATGAGCACCACCTGTACCATTTAGACCAGCAAAGTCATCAACACCGGCCACATGCAAACATATGATCGTTAAAATTTAACATCGACATACAGTAAATATACAGTAAATAAACTCACACACTGTGTGTGTATGTATGCATATATTTGTCCTATTTCTCCTAGAAAACACACAAGATAACCCAGAGCTAGAAACGATGGAAAACAAGAGAAAACACAACACACAGCCCTTGAATCTAAAATGTCCCCAATGCATGCTTGTTTTACTGTTAATGGAGAAATACAGTGTGTGGCATGTTTAATAGGCTTTATTTTTATTATACAACACTGAATAATTAACTCTGAGGCAGAGTGTCACATAGATTTATCTTTTAATTAAAATTGCGTGGTTCACGCATATTTGAGTGGTAGTCCAAATAAACGCAATATCCAAATTTATGTTTTGTTTATCCTCCTGTTAATTATCGAGAGATTGTTCGCTCTATAACCCTTCATATTTTCCCTCTCCTCGCACAAAGTTGGGAGGTCTGCATCACAACTAATAAAACCTTCCAGTCATATTTTATTAATTTATAGGTCATTCTAAAAAACAAGGAGGAAAAAAGGTGAATGTTATGATTCTGGCTCTTTCACATGTACTGAAATTTCACAGAAAGTAAAGTCAAAATGTTTTTAAATCACAGTTGGATTACTGGGTTGTTGATGTCAGTCACAAGGTATACAATGTAATTTATGGAGAGTTTTCTTTTCTCTTTAAAATGTATTGATTATTGAATCATTATGTGTTTCTTTTTTCATTGTTTCTGTCTCTCATTTGAAAACATTGATTATATTGTAGTCCACTTATATTTGGTGTAACATTAGGTGTAGAAAAATGGTCACTCAGAAATTGCTAGTAAGAGTACAGAAATGGCAAGTAACACTGAATTAAATGTGATATTTTGAAGTAGACTGTTTAAAGCGGTTTGTAAACTTGCCAAATGTACTCCAGTAATCTTTATTTACAACTTAGAATTTTTTTTACAGTGTATATACAATATGCAGCATTCCTTTTATAATGACTTACTGTATCAACAGAACATTTTTCTTTTCATTTTTTTATTATTTAAATATTATAGTACAATATATACAGTGTTCAACGTTCTCATCTTAACATGACCTCATGTATCTGTATTCAACCCAGCTCTGTGAGTTTAAACAGGTGATCTGTGACATTAGTGTTAGTGTAGGAGCAGTTCTCCACTGTTGTTCAGAGATCAGCCCCTGCAGGCCCCTCCTGAGGCTGCAAGCTCTTAATTATGCCTGTTTTGTCAGGAGTTGGCAAAGGCCATCATTTGAGCCTGCGGTCACCCAATTATATTCTTTTTTACGAATTGCAGGAAAAGACGGCCATTTTCCATATCCACGCTCCCCTGTCATTATTGAAACTCCCTCAGCAGGAGAGGGTCGTGTTACTAGCCTGTTTAATTACCACTCATGTTCATTAAGGCGCCTTCGTCTTATAGGTAGACTTTCATGAGCTCGCCATAATTAGCACCAGTAGGACCAAAAAAACCCCAAAAACGATTCATTCATATGGCAGACAACGTGTAATATTCGTGCATCGGGTGTGGTTGCAAAAGATAATGTCAGAGCCCTACGCGTGAGGTGTTAATGTGACAGCCATCACATGAATCAGGTGTGGTTTTGTGTCTAATTACCGTCTTGCATTACAATTCCCATAATTGCTATGATTCGTGTTTCTGTGTGCCTTTGTACAGATGGTTTTGAGTCTAAATTCAGTGCACACATGTGTCCCTGTTTATATTTGCACATCTTTTTTAGCTCTGTGAAGATCTTTGCTTTTTCGGCAGTGAAAATATTCTCACACAGTCTCGCAGCATTTGCTTTGGTGAGCACGGTCTGAATATGCTCAGATTACACCGGCGAGAGAGACCAGAAAACATGCTCACTCGCCCCGACTGAACTAATGGGAATGAGGAGACGCTACAATTGATATAACACTCACAGGAAAAAAAGATATAAAAGGTACATCTTTGTACCATATTTACTCATGAATGGTACACATTAGTGCTTTAAAAATATGATTTAGTACCTAAAGTGTACATATTAGACAAGCTTTTGAAAGGTTACGGCCCAAATGATAGCCTTGTACTTATTTTCTGAGAGTTTAAAACACAGGCATTCTCCATATGGTTCTAAGGTGAAAATGTTTAATTGTATTTTGCATGTGTAATGGGTTTTTCAGAATATTTTATTAATATGCACAGGCATAGTTTAAGCTAAACCAAATCCAGACGTTTATTGTAACGCTCCATGTATAATGTTAAATAATTATCTGCATTTCTTGCTTTTCAGAACCCAAAAATGTCGCCCCCATGGAGCATGTCCTCTGGACCCTATAAAACGACAACATAGTTAAAGAGAACGCCACTCGCTCCCTTTCTCCAGCATTTTGTACTTAGCCGAGCAGCTGGTGTGTGAAGAGTTAACTCTGCGAGATAAAATATAGGATCTGTTTGGCCTGCAGATATCCATTAAAGGACAGAATGCTCTTTTCTATCACAGCACAGACGCCAGATGTTCTCCTCCATTTCTAATCATTGCAGATGTAATGGGGTAGAATGCTGCAGTTTGTGGCTTCACTGGCATGCAGTCTGTATACTGCACAGGGGAACAGCAGTCTGAGATTTATAATTATACACCATTAATACGCTAGCATTCCATGCTAGCGGTAAAAACAAAGCTTAATAAACAGATCCGTCGAACACTGCGTGATTTCGGGAGAGACTGTAACACAGGCGAGTGGCAAATGAAATGCATTGGCGTTAGTGGAGTGTTACGAGTGTCTTTAAAGGGGCAGTCGAGTTGTGACTGTATATAGATGTGTTTACTCCGTTCCTTTCTCCACATCGACCAGCTTGTGTGAAATTGCACAGGTGTCCATCATTAAGGCTCTGTTCGGGGTGTGCGGACGGTGCTGAAGGGCTCCAATCACTTAAAGAGTCAACAGACAATTCCACCTGTCATCTGTCTGATGGGTTATTGACCAGAAAGAGGAAGAGAAGAGGAGAGAGAGAGCAAGAATAGGTGTGAAGATCAATCATGCCCTCTCTTATCACGGTTTTGTTTTTCGTTTAGTGTTTATTGCATGTTAAATACTCATTTGTCACACAAATAAAGTCATTTTTGTTTGACACACCCATTTTGACGTGACTGTGATTTTGTGGACATAAAGAGGTAGTTGTGATTTCATACAAACTCCAGCTCATTCCCCCAGTCCTTGTGTGCTAAGTGGTCAGGAACAATCAAAATCATAATTATGGCTACAGAATGGCTCAGAGACTTGAAAAATGTGTCCAGGGTGAGCTACATTCATCTATTCATTTTTATTGAGGTCTCAGTATGAGCAGCCACCAAAATTGATTTATCTCCCGTGCTTTTAAAAGTGCAGGACCCAGACTTCTCCAAATGAGGCCCGACACTGCTAAGAATTTCAAATGTGCTTTTAATACATCCTCCTTTTATTGACGTTTTGGTGCAAATCTGTCCGTTTTATTTCTGCCATTTCGCTCGCCTCCACAGATGTTTGTTTGAGGGTGTCAGCGCGTGTGTACGTGTGCGTGTTTGGAGGCTTCGAGCTCTTATTTTCTCTATCGGGTGTCGAGAAGCCAGTAAGTGGGAGCGGTAATGGTAATAATTTTCTTTTTTCTATTTTTGGTGATTTGGGTCTGATGTCAGTGCGTTGAGGAGGGTTAGACTGATCTGAGCCCTGGGTAAGATATGTTAGATATCATGTTCTGCCCCCTCCTTGCCTGTCCGTCTCATTTTGATTAATGACCTAAACATGTGAATAACGAAGTGTAAGAAAGTGAATAATGGCATCTGTATGTTTTTTTTTTAAGCACAATTAATGAGAAACGTGTTAGGGATGATTGCTAGATAATATAAATCAAATCATTTTCAATCAATTATTTGTGTTTGTGTTTCTTTCTTTCTTTCTTTCTTTCTTTCTTTATTTAAATTTAATTTAAGATACTATCATTTTGTGTTAGACCCATGTGAATGTGTGCAAGTGCTTGACATATAATATTCTCTCTCATTCTAATATAAACAAAGAGTCTGTAGGCAGACAAGAGATGGAGAATGTGTCACCTCTAAGCAGCTGTCTGAATACAAGGCAAGTGTGACTGCATGTGTGTGTGTGTGTGTGTGTGTGTGTGTATGTATGAAGGGGTTGGTGTCATTCTTCAGAGCTGTGGATTTTGGGAATTGTGCGCAAGGCCAAAGTAGCATCACCTGACAGCACAGCCTGCTAATTGACATTTTCATTAACACTGAATTTATATACCTATTTCTGTCTGTGATAATGACCATTTCAAGGAGAAGCAGGAAGTCTGTTGACGGGCATGAGATTGGGGAGAAACTTGCATAATTACTGCAAAGTCCTTTGTTGGCCCAAGGCACACTCCAGTGTTGAACAGTTACATGGTTCTTATCATCGCAATATGGTAGTAGATAGTAAGGTGCAGAGTTATAAAATAATCTGCTTCTTTAAGTAAATTAATTTGCAGTGGGATTCTAGAAGTCTTGCTAATCAGGAGAAAACTCTCAGTAGACAGGAAGAGACTCCCATTTGCATACAGTGCAAGAAAATCTGCTATCATGATTAGCCAAGGTAATTAAAACAGATGTAACTTAAACACGTCCTTAAGTACCGCTAATTAATATGTAATTATGCACTCATTTAGACACAAGTTAACACATTTAACAGAGGCAGACATCTCCAGCTCCACTCACTGTGTTAAAAAAAAAAAAAAAAAAAAAGCTGTTCAATTGAGAGATAAAAACAAAGATTGTGTCTAATGCTGAAAGATACAGATGCTTGATTGTTTTCGCTTGAGTAATTTGTTAATGTGTGCACATCTCAGTCTCGTATATATTCATGGTTATTTTATTCTTTTCAGGTCCCTGACAAAGGTCAAAAGTGTGGCACTTCATCATTTAGAATCAAATATACAGTACATGTTTTTTATGCAGCTTTAGCGCACATAGCGGTATTATATTTTGCTGAAGGTAAAGCATTGTATTGATCAAAGTATGTATAGTTATGAAAACATTTTTTTTCTTCTTCTTAAAGATGAAGTTTCAATTATTTGTATTTTAGTGTTTGGCTCTTTATAGGTCTTCATAAAGTTAAAGGTCATTCACATATCTCAGAATCAACCAAAATAATAATAGTAGAATTTTTTTTTTTACCATTAATCAGTTTATCCAATAGAGTATTTGGGAAACCTGTTCGATTCTAATTATTATGATTGCAGTTCCGTTTGCTGCCACTAGCGGTGCTGAAATCACACACTTCACCTTTAACATTTCCCTCCCTGTGTCTAAGCTGAATAAACTGATAATGTCTCCTTCATTTCTCATCATGTAACATTGTTACGAGACAGCGAGGGTCCTTCTGTCCTATGAAGGAGAGATAGACTCTCTCTTTCTTAGATATGAATGGCAGTGTTAGACTGGAACCCTGTGGTGAGGTGGGGATACACAGTGGGCGTCTGTCGCTCGTAAAAGAAGAGATCACCTTGGGCAGCCGCGCCGGGCCACTCCTCCATCGTTAACAACAACGTGCGGCTGATCAGCAGCATTCCTGACAACTCCATTCAGCCGCCACCTGCTGGCTGTCAATCACATGGAGGGGAGGGGGAGAGGTAGGCGTCCTAGGGCTATTGACAAAGCTGTCGGCACAGAAATGAGACGTGCCTATCAAAGCACCGACTCTACCTTTCTCTCTCACTTTCTCCTCTCTCATTCTGCCATCTGTGGCATCACCTCCACAGACCAACAGTGAAGATACAAATGCATTTGGACAAATATATAGCGCTCTATGGCACCAGAGCTCTTGCCACTCGTGGACGCGATATTAGGATTTCCGTTCTGTCTGCTTCCACCGCCGACTTGAGGTATTTATATTAACCCCCCGATAACATAATAACATTGACTTTTTGACCCTGACTTGTCAATCACAGCAAAAGTGCTGCTCGCGGATGCTTTTAACACTGCTGACCTTGTTGGCATGGTAACACATCCATAGCAATAGAGTTTAAGACACTGACACAAATGCTGTTTCATTGCACTCGCTAGCTTCTTGTGTTGTGCATTGGTATACCGTAAACACAAATTCGGCCACTTGCAAGGCCTTGATCGAGTAAACAATGGGACACTGATGACTCAATTACAGGTTTGTGCAATAAAGCATAGCTGGTATTAAGTGCGTTGCTGATAAAACAGATAATGTACATACATTTAAAGACTTTCAGTGTACATAGAAAGCAGCTAATGCTTACTGGTTTTATGGTGAATTCTGGGAATTTCAAGGGTGAATCTTTGTCTAATGTCTAAATCATTGAATCAAATAGTAACTCATTCAACATTAGGTTCTTACTAACAGAATCAATATTTCAAAGCAGCACACCACGTCTTTTCTAGTCTCTTGAATAGCACAGAGACAAAAGGAAAGAAACAATAAATAAGAAAGAAAAACACAACAGGCTGTCACTTTTATCACCTTTATTTGACATTAGCACGTGGAAAACTGTTTTCAACATTGATAATAATAAATGTTTCTTGAGCACCAAATCAGCATCAGAATGATTTCTGAAAGACCGAGTGACATTGAGTTAACTGGAATAATGGCTACTAATTCAGCTTTGCAATCACATGAATAAATATAAATAAGAGACTTAATTTCAAAAACATCAAAAAAATGTAGATTTTTTTTAATGGTAGTATATATATATATATATTTATTTCAGACAGGACCACTTTGGCAAGTTACTTGAGTTTAATGAAACACAATTTATCTTTGGCAGTATGGTTCCTCATGGGGGTTCGCAGCACTATGGTCGCAGCACTATGCCTTACGTGGCCTGACTGAACTAACGCTGCGCGCAGTATATATATAAATTCTGTTCTTGCCTTTAGTTTGCATTTATTCTATATTTTATTTCTTTTAATGCACTTATTTTACTCTCACACTGTTGATCTTCCTTTGTTTTCCTCTGAATGAATGTAAACATTTTAGGTGTATAGGTCCTCTGTGAAACATTTTATACTGTTTTATACTGATTTATAATGTTTTATCACTGTTTTAAAATGTGCTATAACAGTGTTTCCCAGCCGTCTGCCGTCTGTCGAGAGCAGGGGTGCCGTGTAAAAAATCATTCTTCATTAGAAATTAGCCTACTGATTGCCACCATTGATGGACAAAATGTTTTAATAATATTAAAAATATCTGTATGACATTATATTCTGCAGTTCTTCCCTGTTGTACCGAATATCTATACTTTTCAAATTATCATATCAAAGTTAGAAATTCAAATATTGTGACAAAATTAATTTTGTAGGGTGCCACAAGTTTATTAAAATTTCCAAAGGGTGCCGCGACTAAAAAAAGGTTGGGAAACACTGTGCTATAATATACCTACAATGCTTTCCTGCCATATGCCAAACCATAACCTCCCTTTCAGATACACATGCACAAGTTGGTATTAAAAGAATCATATTCTTTTCATGAACTGCAGTTCATGTGTTCCATTTCTGCTTATATGCAATATAATACAGAATATCTATCTGTAAAAACACACAAACACACTCTCCATCATAAAGTAAATTCAAAGTCCACCTTGACCTGTTGCAAACGCAATCCTCAAAACAGTAATGCTACCCACGGCTGAAGTGCTGTTCACCCCGACAGGCTGCTTGGCAGTGCTGGTGGGTGGGATAATGACCCGGGAGGACCGTGATTATGAGAGGGGAGGGGCCAAGAGAACACTTCCTCTTGCCGCGACATCATTTTTATTATCCGCTGCCCATCAGAGGTCCTTGAGAAACATGTACTTTCAGCCCGGGCAATCATTCATCTGGGGTCCTGCTCCAAGAGACATGGAGACAGAGAGAGAGAGAGAGAGAGAGAGAGGAACAGGGGAATATCGACTGATACCCTTCAGCGGTACAGAGAGAAGAGAAGAGCGAGACAGTGAGGGACAAAGACTAACAGACACATGGAGATAAAGAAGTGCTGACCAGCTGCAAGCATGATTACAGAATGCCTGCCCATCTCTGTTAAACTGATATCAGCAGCCAATCATAATTAGAGCCCTCCGCAACAGCAGCCAATCAAATGTCAGCTCATTGTTTCGCTTTGATTAAACCATCAAACCACACATCTTTGTGCCAAGGGTTTACGTGCACTGTGAATTAATGTTGGGAAAAAATAAACACAAAACACCACAGATTTGGTCTTGTTTTGGACACAAGGAATATTTACACTTTGGCAGTATATGTATATTAGTATCTTAAAGGTACATATTAGTACCTTAAGAAAACATATTATACCTAATAATAATATGAACCTTTTAAATGATACCTCCTGAGTGACAGCTTTTTGCACATTTTTTTCTGATTGTAGTATGCTTAGAAACATGGACATCAAGGAAAAAATCTGATGCTGAAGAAGGCCTCTGATAGGGTTGATACATGATCCTTGAATGGGTTGTGAGTACAAGACCATTTGACACAAAATCTTTAACTCTTGGTTTCAGCACTTTGCTGATTAACACCACTCAGACCATCCTCTATCCCCCTCTGATCATCAGCTCAACTGCTGCTCATCACAGAGCTCTGCACATGATTGGACAGCAACTGAGTTATGGCATTATCATGTTAGCACTGGTGATTAGCCAATGTGAGAGACAGTGAAAAGATGAAAGATAAAGAGTGATAGAAAGTGAAAGGGCAAGGGTGAGAGAGACCGCTGAAGGAATAATAAAACTGGAACCGCCATCTTGAAACTAATGGCATGGTCATGCTGCACTATGGCTGGAATCTGAAATCATCCCCTATATACTCTCATTCTCTATTCTCTACATTATTCCACTAATATAATCCATTGAATGAGTCCACTGAGTGTGCTGGAAATTATGTGGATGGCATCTTCTGGAAAGATCAGGATTTCATTCAGTGTAACATTCACAGCGCAAGGGTATTCTCTAAGTAAGTGTAAATTGTTTGTGTACAACAAGTCATTGGGCCTTTTTGCTGTGTATTTGCGGGACAATTGCCATGGAGTTATGGACAGGACACCAAATACCATTACTGTCCCTGGAAAACAGGGACATCTGCTCACCCAAGCCTATGTGTTTCATTCATGTTCATTCATACAAATGTGAACACAGGAGAGCAGAAATGGCAGCATATGCATGTATCTTGCTGATTAACAAAGTTCAAGTTTAGATCTAACACAAATGTTGATAAATTGTGCATAAAAGACTGTATGTGTGTGTGTGTGTGTGTGTGTGTGTATATATACACAGGGCCACATTAAGACCTCACTGGGCCCCTGGGCTATGACTTACTGCAGGGCCCCCATCACAATAATGATATATATAGCTCAAAATTTTTGATGCATTGCAATTTCATAATTCTTGTTACCAATTCCAATATCTCAAAAAAAAAAATAAATAAATACTAGCCTACTTAAAAACAAACTTACTGAAGACAAGTAAACAAAGTGATTAATGCAATATAATGTAGGCAGACATTAAGACCTCACTGGGCCCCTGGGCTATGACTTACTGCAGGGCCCCCATCACAATAATGATATATATAGCTCAAAATTTTTGATGCATTGCAATTTCATAATTCTTGTTACCAATTCCAATATCTCAAAAAAATAAAAAAATACTAGCCTACTTAAAAACAAAAACACAGAAGACAAGTAAACAGTCATGAATTACATAGACAGGGCCGCATTAAGACCTCAATGGGCCCCGGGGCTATGACTTACTGCAGGGCCCCCCGTCACAATAATGATTAACAGGATTTTTATCCAATCAAAGTTTCATAATTCTTGTTACCAATTCCAATATCTCAAAATAAAAAAAATAAAATAAAAAAAATACTAGCCTATGTAAAAACAAACTTACTGAAGACAAGTAAACAGTCATGAATTACAACAGAACAAAGAAATTGACCTACAAACACTTAAAGCACTGAATAAGAAATATTATATTGTATAAAATAAATAGACTACAAATAGACTGAATAGTCTTCACTGTATAAATTCAATATACATTATTTTACAAAAGCGATTCAGTCAAGGACAATGAGTGATTTTATTTCTAATGTTTAATTCACATTATTGACACAAATGGCAACAGCAGCTATATTAGGCTGCTTTGGAAGAATAGTTCACCCAAAAATTCAAGTTATGTTGTTGTTGTTCTAAACCTGTATGAGTTTCCTTCTGCTGTTGAATGTAAACGTATATATTTGGCCCATGACTTCCATAGTATGAAAAGAAAACACTATTGGAGTCAACAGGGACCAGAAACTTTCTGGTGGTTACGGATATTCTTCAAAATATCTTCTTTTATGTTGAGGAGAACAAATCAATTCATACAGGTTCAGAACAACTTGAAACTGAGTAAATGATGACGGTATTTAAATTTTTGGGTAAACTATATCCCTTTAAAATCTCCTCATATAATGCCAAGATCTCGTAATAGCCAACTAGTGCACATGCATTATCTTTAACTATTAGAACTATATGAACAGTTAAACTAGTTTTTACACCACAATGCTTAAAATGTGTTTAAATGAAAAGCTTACATCATGACGCGCAAAATGAATTTCTCAACCCATAACTGAATATACTAGGACAATATACAATCGAAGATTGTTCTTTGCATGACCATTTCTAGATTACGTCAGAATGAAGTGAAGAGAGGTGAATGCAGACGTTAGGCGCAGCGATCACCTAAATAGGCTACGTGCACAGTTTGTTCAAAAGTAAAACATATAATAAATGCATTTGATTGGTAAACCAAATTCAAATGTGACGTTTTATTCTCTAATGGTAATGCATGGAATTTACGGAAAAAAAAAATAATAGCGCTAAAAAGTGAGGGGCGTTGTGGGACTTTGGTGATCGGCACTACCGATGTCCGTCAATCTACTCCACAGCCAGTCACGGGCCCCCTCCTTGCTCGGGCCCCAGGGCTTCAGCCCCGCCTAGCCCAATGGTTAATGCGACCCTGTATATATATATATATATGTGTGTGTGTGTGTGTGTGTGTGTGTATATCGGAGTAACCAGATGCATCAATGACAAACTACATTTTGTGGGTTCCTCGTGTGCATCATAGCCACGCCCAGACCCAGAATTAATTGGTACAAAGTTGCAATCCAGTATATTGATAGTTAATAGGCTAGTGTAGTTCATATCGAGCAAGAATAGCGAGCCTGCAGCATAGGCCTAACATCAACCATGGACAAGAAGTCAAGTCAAGTCACCTTTATTTATATAGCGCTTTTAACAATACAGATTGTGTCAAAGCAACTGAATAACATGTTTCGTAGCTTGGCAATGTTTCTAAGATGGAAGAATGCTGTTTTTGTAACATGGGAAATATGATTTTCAAAAGACAAGTTGCTATCTAATATAACACCCAGATTTTTGACTGTAGAGGAAGTAACCGTACATCCATCTAGTTGCAAACTGTAACAAGAAGAGATTGGTTTGGGAATTTTAGAACTGGATATGACAAATTCATTAAGTAAAAAATAAAAGCATTGGGAGAAGCATCTCGGATGTCATTAAAATACAACAAAGGCATAGGCGGAAATCCCGGGGGGGTCGGGGGGGACAGGAGCCCCCCATCTGAGGGTTGTCCCCCACTAAAGTATTATTAAAACCACGCTGTGTATTGTAAATAACAATGTTTTATATTTAAATAATCGTGTAAGTAGTAAAACAACACAAACGGGGCAAAAATGTGTTTTTAGAAAGTTTAGAAACAGAAACATTTTGAGTCTCCCTCTCCTTTGCCTCACAGTGTACATCACCTACACACACACACACACACACACACACACACACGAGTCCGGTGAGAGAGAACAAAGCCAACAGTTTTGGAACTCCAGTAAGTAAGGCTGTCAAGGCTATTTTATTCACTTAAACATCGAAATAATTGATTATTTTCTCTTTAACACAGATGATGCCAATGTATTTTTCGATGAGTCGCTATGTTAGCAATAATAATGTTACCTGCTTGACGGAAAGGGTTGCCAGGTTTTCACAACAAAACCCTCTCAATCAGGGCAGGACTTAGGGGGGCGGGGGCCCCTGGGCTTGAGGTTATGTTTGGGCCCTATACCTACACTACAAATGCCCTCAAATAGAACATCATTATGGAGTAACACAAAATACACACACATGCTTTGAAGTTCATAAATAGTACAATTAATATGCAACATGTCTAGGCTATAGTCAAAGTTTAAATGTAATATTAAATATTCATAATAATATAATAAACAGGATGTGTTCTCTCAGTTGAGCAAATCGACATGCTGGCTATTAACAATCAAATTAAATCATTATCAACAAAATTCATAGATGGATTGTGCATAAATGTTAAGTTTAAATATAACATTTTAATGTAGAAATATTAAATGATTGCAAAAATTAAATAAGATACTTTTTTAAATATTAAACTACAACCGCCAGTAGGTGGCAGTAAGTGACTGTCTTAATGAGTGAGTTGAATCAACCGAATCATTTTAAAAAAGACATTTAACTTTGCAAACAACTGTTCTCATTTGCTGGTCCGTGTAACGCTGAGGAACAAAACACTGTTGTTCGGAGATGCAGCGGTTCTGCTGTTTGTTCTATTTTCTTTCTGATGGAGCAAAATGGAATTTTCGTGTCTGAAATAGTGATGCGCGGATGAGCTAAAATGTCACCCGAATCCGCAGCTTCAAATAAATTATCCACCCATCAACCACCCGCACCTATATTTTTCTCTGATTTAGACAACCGCACCCAATCCGCACCCGATCGTCACATTCAGGGTTCGTACGGTCATGAAAAACCTGGAAAAGTTATGGAATTTTAAAAAAGCAATTTCCAGGCCTGGAAAAGTTTTGGAAAAATAAATAAAGCCAGAACGAGTTGGTAAAGTCATGGAAATCTATTTCACAATTCTCTGTATAATAGAATTATGTTTAATCAGGTCCTGAATTTGAACGCAGGATTGCACACATTGCATTACTCATTCCCGCAGCTTTCGACTTTAAAATGAGGGAAATTGCTGCAAAATATATATTCAATATAGCGTGTAGGTGTCACGTTACGCTGTTGAGGGAACACACTGGAGTCACGAGGAAAAGTTTAACAGTCTTTAGCCACTTAAGCACAGGGCGTTTTTTGGTATTTTCGCCTAAATTTAACATACTCAAATTCAAATGTTTACCCTGCACACATACAATGGAGGAAATGAAAAAAAATGGTTTCATTGTAAAGAAAACCCTTTGAACTACAAAATATGAGTGTAATTCTTTATACATAACATTATATACTTTTCAAATATTACTATAAACACAAAAAAAACATAGGCGCTTTTGGAGATTTAAAACTAAGTATTTTTTTGAAAATCTGTAATTCAGGTTCTATTAGGCACAACTCTCTGCAATTTACTTTGTTTGATGCCACTAGATGCCAAAAAGTACCAGAAAAAAACAATCTTTCAAATAACAGCTGAACACGGGAACAGGATGGCGCTCAGGAGGAGTGGACACTTGAGGGCGCTTACGAGGAGCTGGCACTGGAGGGTGCTTTCTAGGAGCGGGCACTGGAGGGCGCTCTGGACTGGGCCCTTTCTCCCTCGTGGCTGGCATTGTCGCCGGCTCTCGCACCTGGTCTGACGGATTCAGCTCTACGTCTGGGGCGATCCTCTACTCAATCGCTCAGCTTTGCGCTGGCTCGCTGATAGCGGCGGGAAATGGCTCTCCGTCAACGGTGGGCTCGGGCTTTAGCTCTGCACAGCGGGGAGATGGTGGGTTGGGCTCTGGGTCCGGAGTGGATCTGGCGAGATCATCCTCGGGAGTGACGGTGAGAGGTGACCCGTTTCTCACCAGAATCCACTCCACAAACGCGGCAAAATCCTCTCAAGGACCATCTTCGGACGATGGAGCTCTGCACTCGATGTTTAGACTGGTGTCGTAGAACTCACAGAGCGCGTCGTCCGGGTAGCTGGTGGTGCTTGCTAGCAGCTGGTTTGAATCGTTCCCAGTCCCCTATATAGTGCGCTACGTGCCATTCTGTACAGAAAATACTAATTCTGTGGACAAGTGACCGATTTCAGCCGCAGCTTCAGCGTCTATTTTATAGTGTAGGGGCCGGGCGCTTTGGATTCTAGAGAGCATTTGATTGGATAGAAAGTTTGATGAGAAACTGAAATACGATGTGACGTCAAAAAAATCGTTGAGCCGTTTTGGCGGAAGTGACAAACTGAAATCTTTGAATGCTTATATCTTCTAAATGCAAATTTTGTCACTGTTTTGGAGCACACTACCTTATAGATAACCTTAAGACTAACATATTGATACTAACACTCAAAAAAACTTTAATTTTGATTTCATGGGGACTTTAAGTTAATGTAAACAGTTGCGAAAGAAAACGCATGTGTATCAGTATTGGATCCGTGAAATAGGTCTTGTGACAGCAGCAGCCTAATAAAGCTGTGCTGTCTGTCATTAATGTTAACAAAAAACAAAAGACAGAAAATGCCTCACTGCTCTTGACTAAATAATGTTTTGTTGAATAACTTTAATAGGCTATGTTAATTTACAGTTTATTCAATTTCTGTAGCCTATATTTAAAACACGTTCATAATTTAGAAAATGTAGTTAATATTTGTATCATTAATGATTTATCTTATCCATCCGTGACCCACCCGCAAATAATCAGAATGCATTTTTTATTACCCAACCCACCCGACCTGCGGATTATCCGCAGCGCCCACGGATATAACCGCCATCCGCGCATCACTAGACTGAAAGTTACTCTGTAAGTTGTTTATTGTACATTTGCGATCGTGCAGATATTCTAAAAAACAAACAAAAAAAAAAAACCCCGGAATCTTGTTTGTGTGATAGGCTATGTTCTATATCATAGGCACAGCTATGGTATAAAAACAGAAACTCATTAAATTGCTATTTTTTTTAATTTAAAATAATTTTGATGACATTTCTTCCCCACTATGTGTAATGGCAGTAAGACGAGAGAGAGCGCTCAAAACTCATCAGATGATAGCATAATTTAGTGGAACATTAATATAGTAATATTAAATCATTCTCTGTAAAGAAATGAGGTGTGAACATTTGAGAATTTATTATTCTTTCTAAGTGTACGCTCTTTGGGGCTAAAGGCTTAATGGAGCTGTTTAAAGTAGCCATGTGATAACAAACCAGTCGGTGCAGACGTGATTCAATACGTATGTGTCCTTCTTTTATGTGAAATAATCATAAATACCAGTTTATGCTGTTTGATTGTGGCCTCAAAGATCATAGTTGTAAGCTGTATAGCCCCGGCTGGCCCGTTTAGATCTTGCGTGCGCAGTGGAAATGCGGCTAATAATTTCTGAATTCTGACTGGCATATAATGAACAAATCAAACAAACGTAAACAGGCAAAGGCAGGGCCCCCTACAAGGCGGGGCCCATGGGCTGCAACCCACACAAGCCCAATGGTAAGTCCGGCATAGCTCCCAATTGCTACTCAAAACTAGCCCAAAACTAACGTTAACCCAAACTAACTGTGTTTCGAGGGGTCCCCCAGTAAAGAAAATCGAGCTCCGGGGGCTAAAATACACGTTATTGGGGTCGCTTAAACCCGCGGACATGAAAAACAACCCGCGGCAACAGTGATAAAGTAGCCAAATTCCACGGGAAAACCGCGGACTTGGCAACACTGTGACAGATAGTAATGTATTCAACGGACACGAGCGCTGTCGCGGCGCGAACACAACAGCTTGAAGTTGTCTAATTTGGCACAGTCTCCCTGCTACACTAATAGTAGTAAGGCTTTCCTCTGTTTATACATATCCTTACAAGTACAATTTTAGCTGTATTATTTGTGTCCCCTCAAAAATTGTTCTTGCGAAATTTTATGTTTATTGATATTCATATCCCGTTGTTCAAATTTTAGCAAGGTCTGAAGTAATTTTGCATTTTTAAGGCCTAGCATTAGCATCTCATCTTAAACCTGAATCCCTTTCACCATTATCCGTTATAAAAAGTTAATTAAAGTAGAGACAGAAAGCGTACTGTAAATAGCAGCTATAATTAATATGAAAACAACACAGCGTGAAAGAGAATCTGTTTTTCGTGAGCCTGATTTGAGGCAGTGCAGGACCATCTAATGATGTAAACTCTCAGTGTGTGGAGTTTAAATGTGTCCTGTTTCACTTGCAGCCCGGCTGGAGGTCAGTGTGATCGTTAATCTGATCCTGATCCTAGACCTGCCTGTCTCTTTCACACCAGACAGCTTATTGTCATGATGATGGCCATGACAACCCTTAACCTCCCACCCACCCTCTCTCTCTCTCTCTCTCTCTCTCTCTCCCGTTCTCTCCCGTGCACATTCTCCCTCTCTCGATTGTCTCATCACTCTGAAGGGAGACTCGTCTCTCACGCAGATACCTGATGGCCGACAGGCCTCAGCTTCCTGTGGGTCTGATAATCAACGTGCTGTCAAGACTGTCAATATCCAGCAGACGAAGAGGGGACTGGGGCCGACACACATATACATACAGATGCACGCACACACAAATATGCGCACATGCATGCGGATACCTGCTCAAGGACTCTCAATCACAAGCTAAAGAGCCCATACGGTGACATATTCTTGTATATATCCACTATCATTACGTTATACGGCACACATACACATATGCGCACACATACCTGACGTAAATCAGCTGTGGCTGTCAGGCCGTGCTTTTAGTAAAGGATAGATTAAACTCTTTGCCTGGATCTCTCTTGATGATTGCTGCAGGCTTTATTAATTAGGCTTAATCATGATGAATGCTGGGCCTGTCATCTCCTCACACTGACAGTAGACAGGGTTCACATGGCCTGCTGAAGCTCGGTGACAGGGAGAGACGGCACAGTTTTAAACAGGAAGCTGACCCACGTCACCATAACCCTCATCCGCTCACACTGCGAAATCATCAGAATATATCACTCAGTAGCGCATGTCACTAGCGATGAGAAGATAGATTTCAACCCGTATGCAAGAGGAAAACTGAGCTATGGTCATCACATACAGCCCACCATTTCATTGCAGTATTTTTAATTAATTTATAGATCCGGTCCTTTATTATGATTGGCAGAGCTGCATTCAAAACCCTTGTAAAATACTCTATAAACACACACCTGTGACCTCATTACATCATTGTTACGGCAGCACTGCATCTTTGTACATGGCAACCCTTATGCTGAACATTGCTGAAGAACTACATTGCTTTTTTTGATTTGAATAATTATGATTTGTTATTATTAAATGATTAATGTTTTGTTACTATATGTTTATTTTTTAATGCCTTGCTGGGTATTTTTAGGAAATATTTTATTAAATAAGCCCAGTGAAGCTGTGGTTTACATTGATTTTAGAAATGCCTATCCCATCAGCTGTTTTAAAATCACTGTAAGTCACAGCTCCATGGGGCTTATTGCTTTATTCTCTCTTCATCATCCCCCTTTTGTTTCCATAACAGCAACAATGAAAAATTACACCTAATTAGTTGCACAGTACCCTTTGTTGAGGACTTTATGTGAAACACTATCCTGTAAGAATTACATATTTATGAAAATTCCCCTACAAATAACAGCAGAACTAATGGGCTATCATGCAGATTTTACAACGCCAGCAGGACGTCTGACACGTGACAGGTGACCCGCACACTCCATGATATAATGAGGGTTTTCATCACTCTTTCTCTCTCTCTCTCTTTCTCTTGCTCGAGAGTGATAGTGTTTCAAGCGGTCGTGTTAGCAGAGAGGAACCTCACATCAGTTGAGGACGTCCTCCCTTTAACAACTGCTTCCTGTGAGCTAAGTGCTGTGCAGGGTCACACCTTCTGATCACATCAGCAGCCTGCAGCACAGGCAGCATGTCAAACAGAGGACTGACACATCTCATGTCACTGAGAGATGAACTGTTTATCTTAAGGTACAGTCGTTTGACTCAAGGTCACAACACTACCAGGCCAAAATATTAGTACATTCTTCTTTGATTAATTGTAATATACAGTATGGCCAGCCATATTTATAGTAAATATTGTAATGATCTTTTGTACATGATAGTGAATATAAACAGTAAATCATATATATATATATCAGTATTTGCTGAGAAAAGCCCCAAGTGAACACAATTGAAAAAAATGCTACGTTATTATTGATGAGTAAATCGATGAATAGAAATTGAATAGACAAACAATGAATAGACAAAAAGTAGAACTCTGTATTTTTACTTTTTATTTACACTGATCATCAGTGTATCACAGCCATACAATTGAGTTGTCAATATGACTGAGGCAGAATATGATTGAATTACATTAACACCAGTTTTGGCCCTGATTTGCATTTGAGCAGAGTCTGTGTTTGCCGGCTCTATTCTTTTAGATTTGCAGATTTTCAGCCAGTGCAACAGAATATTATGTAGTATATTAGCGGCACTGATTTCTTACACATGATTTGTGATATGGCAAGTATACTGTATAAGCACCATAAGCACTACATTTTGCCATGTAAACATACTTTTTCCTTCCTTCCGATTTGCCTTAGTCATAATGCGTTGAACGATTTATTAACAGTTTGAGGTCAGTGAATATTTATTTAGTTATTTAATTAATTAATTGTATACAATAAGAATGCATTAAATTGACCAAAAGTGACAGTGAAGACACTTAAAATGTTATAAAATATTTCTCTTTCAAATACCACGTGACACTGAAGATTGGAGTATATGGCTCCTAATAAATTAAACTTTCCAGTCACAGGACACTTAAAATGTTATAAAATATTTCTCTTTCAAATACCACGTGACACTGAAGATTGGAGTATATGGCTCCTAATAAATTCAACTTTCCAGTCACAGGAATAAATCACACACACACACACACACACACACACATACACACACAAATTAAATATAAATAAATACATTAATTTATTTAAAATCATATAGAGCCCAAACTTTAGTCACATTCATACTCCAAATATGACTTAATTTCTAATTTTAAACTTTATCTCACTTTATCTGTTGTCTTTATCTTTATCTTTTTTTTTTTTATGGAAAATGCTTCTGTTAAATCATCATGCCCAAACATGAATATCGAATTTGAGAAAGTATGGACTGACTTGAAGGGAAGGAATCATGGTAAAATGCACAAACATGAGGCAACCGATAGATAGCTAACAGATCAGCCAAATTCAATAGATGGCACACTCGGGGTAGAGAACTGTGCCGAAACAATGAATACAATATAATATTATTTGCGGCTCTTGCTTTATTGGCCCTCTCTCACTTTGTTGTGTGCTATGGGCATTCTTCAAAGCACTTCCCCACTTAACAAACACTGCTGACGGTTTGTTTTTACTTTCTCTCTCCCTATCTCGCTTTCCTCTCTTTCTCTCTCAGTGTTAATTAAAGCAGGAGCACGCGTGTGACTCCTCTTCAGACTGCGAGTGCAGCGGGCTAATTAACCTCGCCTGTCCCTCCGTGCAACTTAGCCCCAGAACCACCATTATGGCTTTAATATGCCAAATTAGAAACTGATTTTGAGCTGCATCTGCCCCGAAGAGAAATATTGATCCCTATTCTCTCTCTCTTTCTCTCTCTCTTCCTCTCTCTCTTTTCCTTCACCCTGCCCACTGGCCATTTGGTCTTGTGGTTCAGTTCTATTGCCTAAATTAGTTATCCGATTGGTCCCTTTGATTAATGGTGGGCCCGCTTGCTTCATTACACATGACAACGCTGAATAATCAGAGCGAGCCACCGCACGTACACACGCTCGCAAACTACTTCTGTTTTGTCAACCTCACCCTCAAGTACATTTATAGAATTATTTAGCATATAGTTGGCCATAATGTATTTGTATGACAAATTTCTCGATCAGGAGCCATTGTAGAGTGTCATATATGGATAGGAAAACAAGGTAAACTAGATCTGCAAATCAATGAGCGGAACCCTAGAGAATATCAGCCGCATAATCAGAATGCAGGACTTGACCCTGCCTGCATTCCAACCTGTCAATGTACGCCAGCGGAAAAGTGATATCGTGTTTTTAGCCAGATAATTACTTCAGAGTACTCACTCATATGTGTTCATATGCTGCCCTTTTCACTGTGGTGGGTTTCTCTCTCCCTCTCTCTACCTTTTTTCTATCCTCAAAGCATTTGACTGCATCACTCAGTAGGGGTCTCTTCTTGTTTATTCTTTTATGATATGTCTCTCTATGGCTCTCTGGCCTTGTGGGAAATGCTGCAGGACTTTGTTGTTGGAATGAATGATTAATTCATTTATTTGTGTTGATTGTGTGTGCGTGTGTTGATAAAATGATCAATGTGATCCAAAACAACAACTGCAGAAGAAAAAAAAAAATGTAGCTAGTCATCCAGGTTGAATGACTGTTACAGTTAATTAAGTAGAAGTTAATTTAATCTGCTTTTATTGATTATTGGGATGCCCGTTACTGCAGTGGGGCCAAGGAACAAATACATAGTGCTTTTGTTCAGAGAGAAAAATAAATAAATAAAACACAACTCTCCTACATTCTTAAAATAATAGCAGCCCAGATTTAAAAGCACACATTATTGTTTACACTATATATACTGTAGCAGCAATTATTTACTGTTTCAACATTTTGTATGTTACTTGCTAATTCTTTGTAATTGTGAAATTTACTAGCACTTTCTGGGTGAATCACATGATGATCGTTTGAATAGTGTAATCATTTTAATCAGTATATCATGTGTGGTTTGATATTTGAACGTTGTGATTTGCACGTATAAATAAACCTTTAAAATGAGGGAAAAACATCTATTAAATTGATCTATCAGATATAATAAACAGTAAAGAACAGAGCGATAACTAGCACCGTCTCTGTAATACAACTGAGCCTCAGGAAGCATTAAGTTATTATTTTCAATAATGTTTACAAGTATATCCAGACCTTTGGGAGGAAATGAAAAATGGCAGCCTTGGCCGTATGGAGCAGAGCTGCTGTTCACCTGTGACGCTCTGCTCATCCAGCCTCTGAAAGCTATCATTAGTTTTGCTTTTTTAAACCTCTGGTGTCCGTTCTCTCTGTGAGCATGTGTGTGTATGTGTGTGAGAAGGCTTTGCATGGTAAAGCCTGTGTAGACTTATTACTTGCAGTAGTTTCAAGTGTATCCTTTGCTTTTAATGTAACTGTGGAGATTGTATTGTGGTTGTGTTTTATTATATTCACTTCTGAATAACATTTACTACACATAGGACCATTTAAAGCACATTTTCTTTATTATGGCATTTTCATAACTTCCTTCACAGTATCAAATGCTAGAAACAAACATGCTATGTCTGACTTACTATACTGAGGTGATTTTTCACTGGCATTTCAGACACCCAAATTCAATAAAACAGCATCCTACTCTCAACCCAAATAAAACTTATTTTGGTCTAGACATTGTAGTGCTACAATTGAAAGTGCTGAAGATTATATATTAAGCAGACATAGATAGTGGGAAATCTGAGACTATAGGAGATCATAAAACAAACAAGAATTTTAGAAGA
>NW_015544194.1:1904891-1909838 GCF_001515605.1 Sinocyclocheilus anshuiensis | reverse complement strand
AAAAGAAGGGGGGGGGGGGGTTGGCATAAATCTCAAGGCCCTGAAGGGCAGGATGCTGGAGACACGGTGTCTGCACCCTAAAGACGGGTTAATAAAGTAGAAAATGCTTAACCGATGTGAGCTCTCCAAGAGAGTCCAGGTGCGGCTGCCGTGGCATGTTCATGTTCTTCTTGTTATTTTCAGTGTCTCTAAACATTAAATGTTATTTAGAAACCCACTAGCTTAATAAATCTTCTTTAGGAAGCATACACACACCAAAAAAGTCAAGGGATATGACAGTGAGAAAATGAGGGAAGAAAATAGGACTAAAGATGGACAAAGTTTGGCAGCCGCTCTCCTTTCAGTGTAAGCCAGAGTTATGAGCGACTGAAATCAGACGAGGACCACCGTGGCTGTGTTCAGATGCTTCCTGAATGCTGACGTAGCTGGCAGAAAAATCCAGAAAGCATCTTTGTGCCAGGAGTCTCTAAGCACCTCTCATTCTTGCTTAGCTTTCATGTTGACAGGTGGCTGTGTTTAAATTACAGTCTTTCGATTCACAGAAAATGTACATTCCCTCTGCAACATATAAATTGACCATCCACTGGAAATAGAAATCATCTCAAGTTGTTCTAAGGCATACTTGTGTGTGTGTGTGTTTGTGTGTGTGAATGCCTCAAGGCCTTGGGCAACCATCAGAACAGGAAAGAATGGCGGCCAACAAAGCAAGTCTGAGAGCAATAGCAGCATATCCTGATTATCTATTCAATCATTTGTAACCTATTTCCTGGGAAAACTGGAAATGTCACCATTCAGGTCTAAATCATCCGCTTCTCTAATCAACGCCAGCGTTCCAGTGCCCTTCTGCTCTGCTTTCTGTCTCCTTATGTCTTAACGGTTCTCTCTCTTTCTTCTTCCCTGTCTCACTCTTTCTACCTCAAGTTTGATTGGAGAGACAGTTGATTCTGTAATGATACATGCCAGATGTCGCTACAAGCAGATTTCCCAGATTTATAGTCAGGCTCTAACAGGCATAATTAAAGTGAACTGCTTAACTGAGAGGGAGAGGCCAGGCCTGACTTTTTTGTCTTTTTTTGAGTTTGTGAGTTTTTCAAAAGTCTGTTAGTTTGAAATTGACCTCTTTAGGGAAGGTTCACACAGAAAAGCCGTTTTCAAAGCAAAAACGCAAAATGTGGGCAGTGAAAAGGGGAAAAATTGAAAGTTTTTTTTTTTTTTTTTACATGTTTTTTTGTTAAACTTTAAACTAAATATTAAACTAAATATTTTAATAAACCTGCAAAACAGTGAATGGTATACAGTACAGTAAAAGAGAGCCTGCTGCCTGCTATTCCATTGTTCTCAAACTTCAGATTAATTTGTTGTAGTAAGCCTTCACTTCACTGGGCCCTAAGCTATGTCATCAACATATGAAACATTACAATATAATTTTGGGTTGAACAGTTCAATGTCCATACGGGTCTCAATGCGCCAGCGTTATGGCATAAAGGTAAGAATCGTCAATCAAATATAGCATTTACTGCACTTTTGGGGGAGACCGGGGCTAGTTGTCACACGTACTATATCTCGGTAACTAGAAGGTTTTGAGCCAAAAAGTGAATTCACACAAACGTCTATTCCCTCAAGCACAATGTTTTAATACACATATTCAAACGTGTTTTAAATTAGAATGATGTTAGCAAATTTCAAACTAAAATGTCAGTATCATCATATTTTTCCAATAGCTATTGGGTAATGTGTGAACAGTTTAAAAAAAAAAAAAAAAAAAAAAAAAAAAAAAAACAGAAACAGCTTTAAGCACGTCCTTTTTGAAAGACCCCTAAAAGTACATATTGGTGTGTAGGAAATTAGTGCCTCTCCTAATCACTCCTTATCACTGGTCAGTAGTGCAAAACATATATATATATATCTATATTAGTGCTGTCAAACGATTAATCACGATTAATCACATCCAAAATAAAAGTTTTTGTTTACATAATATGTGTGTGTGTACTGTGTATATTTATTATTTATATATAAATACACACACATGCATGTATATATTTCAGAAAAAATATGTTATGTTTGTATATTAAATATATAAATATATATTAAGTATATATAATATAAATTATATGAATATAAATATATACATGTAAATACAATATTTTCAAAATATATACTGTATTTGTGTGTATTTATATATACATAATAATTACACACAAAAAGTAAACAAAAACTTTTATTTTGGATGCGATTAATCACGATTAATCATTTGACAGCATTAATATTAATATATATATATGGTTTGTTTGTTGGCCCTCCTGCCAGAACACTCTGACAGATCTGTCTGCTTTGACTAATGATGTGATTGATGGACAAAATAAGATAATAAAAGCTGAAACGCTGAATAAAAGAATGCCAAATGCTGAATAAAAGAAAAAAAAATCATACTGACCTCAAGCTTTTAAACAGCAGTGTATATTCACTACTGAACTAGAAATGTCCCTAATTTTCAAACATCTGGTGACCTTCATGTATGATTTTAGTTATTGTAACTTTCAAGTGCCCTCCTATCCTTCTCCCTGACCTGTCCTCTTTGTCCACTGGCCTCCTCCATCTCTCTTTCCATTCTGTTGTAGCATGTTATTTTGTGAGGGTGTAGTCTGGATGGCTGCTTCGCTGCAGATGCTAGCGGTGGGTGAGCTGCTAACACGCAAACACCTGTCTGTTGGCCCTCCTGCCAGAACACTCTGACAGCTCTGTCTGCTTTGACTAATGATGTGATTGATGGACAAAATAAGAGAGAGTACATGAGCACACATGCACACACAGTCCAATACACACTCTCATGTGCGGGCGGTGTGAGCGTGGCCCGCGCCTGATGCGGGATATGGTGTCAGTGAGCCCTCATCATGTGGCAGCTGAAGGTGTATTCTTCTGCACGGCTCATTAGTCAGTAATGGTAGAGTATCTCTCCCACATACACACACACACTGCACAAAAATATGAAGGGGGTGGGTGGAGGGGGAAGATGGGGCTGATTCATGATGGGAGGCCACTTTATGGACTCAGACCCATCAGTAGTGGCCTATCGCTGGGCATGCTCCAGTAGCCTCCTGTTCACCTCTAACCAGAGGACCAGGGAGTTTAAAAGATGAAGTTCAGAAGAACGTTCTGGTGTTTTTCTTTCTTCTTTTTTTTTTTTTTTTTTGCTTTGGCTTTTGTTACAGCTTTACACAATATCCAATAAAAAACATAGTGGACGAATTCTATAAGGCATTTAAGGATGCTATCGCTCCATTATTATTAAATGCATATCATAAGGCTTTGGATATAGGTATTTTGGCTCCTTCATGGAATGATGCAACAATAGTTGTCATTCATAAAGATGGGAAAGATCCAACACTACGCCAGTCGTATAGACCCATTTCTCTATTAAATGGAGATTCGTATATTGACTTCTATTTTATCTCAACGGCTAAATAAAATAATTACTAATATTATAAACCCAGATCAAACTGGATTCATAAAAGGGAGATACTGTGGTGACAATATACGAAGTTTATTAAATATAATTAATTATTCTTTAATAAAAGGGGAAGAGGCTGTGATTATATCATTAGATGCATATGAAGCATTTGATAGGGTCTCCTGGCAATTTCTGTTTTATACTATGCAGAAATTTAATTTTGGACCTACTTTCCTTAAATGGGTACATACCTTGTACTCCAATCCACAAGCCTCGACTAGAGTTAATGGACATAAATCAAGGGCTTTTGGGTTGGAGCGAGGTTGTAGGCAAGGCTGTGCACTATCCCCATTACTATTTGCTATAAGTATAGAACCCCTTGCCCAGCTTATAAGAGAAAGTGTGGTTATAAAAGGTATTAACATAGGTGAAGAAGAACATAAAACTTCGGACGTTATTCGGGCTATAGAGTAAACATGGACAAAACTGAGGCATTAGATATTACAAATCAAATTTCTAAAAGGGTGATAAAACAGAGCGGTTTCAGGTGGCCCAAAGAGGGCATTAAATATTTAGGGATTCATATTCCTCCTTTACTACAGGATTTATATGAAGTAAACTACCCCAAACTAATTAGATGTATTCATAGTGACCTACAAAGATGGTCAGAAACTCCCTTATCTTTTATAGGCCGTATTGAAAGTATACAAAACATAAGCAGCAACAATTAGAAAATACTATTAGGAAATTGGAACAACAACATAAACAGACTCCAACCCCTGTATTACTAACAGAATTGACTGTAGCACGTAGAGAATTAAATACATTACTTTCCAATGTAATGGAAGGTAGGCTAAGATTTGTCAAACAAAAATACTATGAATATTATAACAGGGCTAGCAGACTGTTGGCTCTCCGCCTAAAGAAACAATAATCCACAAACATAGTATCAAAGCTAAAATCTAAGAATTCATCTACTCTCCTCACAAAACCCGGAGAGATTGCTGAAAAGTTTGCTGATTTCTATAAGTCCCTGTATAAAAATACTGATACATGTACAGATGATCAGGAAATAAAATGTTTTTTGGATAGTACGCAGTTACCACAATTAACAGAATCTATGAGATCAGAATTAGATAAACCCATTACAGAAGAGGAGATTTTGGAGATAATTCCGAGACTTAAAAATAAGAAGAGTCCTGGTCCGGACGGTTTTTCAAATTAATTCTATATGGCATTTAAGGATGCTATCGCCCCATTATTATTAAATGCATATCATAAGGCTTTGGATATAGGTATTTTGGCTCCTTCATGGAATGATGCAACAATAGTTGTCATTCATAAAGATGGGAAAGATCCAACACTACGCCAGTCGTATAGACCCATTTCTCTATTAAATGGAGATCCTTATATTGACTTCTATTTTATCTCAACGGCTAAATAAAATAATTACTAATATTATAAACCCAGATCAAACTGGATTCATAAAAGGGAGATAC
>NW_015544194.1:1899019-1902973 GCF_001515605.1 Sinocyclocheilus anshuiensis | reverse complement strand
GAGAACATAAGCAGCAACAATTAGAAAATACTATTAGGAAACTGGAACAACAACATAAACGGACTCCAACCCCTGTATTACTAACAGAACTGACTGTAGCACGTAGAGAATTAAATACATTACTTTCCAATGTAATGGAAGGTAGGCTAAGATTTGTCAAACAAAAATACTATGAATATGGTAACAGGGCTAGCAGACTGTTGGCTCTCCGCCTAAAGAAACAATAATCCACAAACATAGTATCAAAGCTAAAATCTAAGAATTCATCTACTCTCCTCACAAAACCCGAAGAGATTGCTGAAAAGTTTGCTGATTTCTATTAGTCCCTGTATAAAAATACTGATACATGTACAGATGATCAGGAAATAAAATGTTTTTTGGATAGTACGCAGTTACCACAATTAACAGAATCTATGAGATCAGAATTAGATAAACCCATTACAGAAGAGGAGATTTTGGAGATAATTCCGAGACTTAAAAATAATAAGAGTCCTGGTCCGGACGGTTTTTCAAATGAATTCTATAAGGCATTTAAGGATGCTATCGCCCCATTATTGCATATCATATATCATAAGGCTTTGGATATAGGTATTTTGGCTCCTTCATGGAATGATGCAACAATAGTCATAAAGATGACGCCAGTCGTATAGACCCATTTCTCTATTAAATGGAGATTCGTATATTGACTTCTATTTTATCTCAACGGCTAAATAAAATAATTACTAATATTATAAACCCAGATCAAACTGGATTCATAAAAGGGAGATACTGTGGTGACAATATACGAAGATTATTAAATATAATTAATTATACTTTAATAAAAGGGGAAGAGGCTGTGATTATATCATTAGATGCATATGAAGCATTTGATAGGGTCTCCTGGCAATTTCTGTTTTATACTATGCAGAAATTTAATTTTGGACCTACTTTCCTTAAATGGGTACATACCTTGTACTCCAATCCACAAGCCTCGACTAGAGTTAATGGACATAAATCAAGGGCTTTTGGGTTTTGGTCCTGCCCAAAGATACAACAATTCTGGGAAGATATCTATAAAGTATTTGGAGACATATTTCATATTGATATTCCTTTTGGTCCAACTGTGGCTATTCTAGGAGTGATACCTGAAGGCATGAGGGAAAGGAGATTGAGTTATCTACTTCAAATATTATTTTCTGCAGCCCTAAAATGTATCACATTTAAATGGCTAAAATCTGACCCACCCACGTATGAACAGTGGATCCGAAAAATTTGAGAAATTTACGAAATGGAAAAAATTACTTATTCCCTTAGACTTCAGATGAATATTTTTGAGGCAAGATGGAGTCCAATCTTAAGAATAATACATGATAATTGCTAACTGATTATACATAGTGGAGTGGATTATGTATGCAATTATACGTACATGTTCACAAAGCATATGGATTTTCTTTTATATATGTTCTTATTTTAAAAACCTTGAAACTGTGAAAAACACCTACTTCCTTTTTTTCTTTTTTTTTTTTCTTTTCTTTTCTATCTTTGTAATTGTTTTCAAATGTCGGCACCCCTATTGTCTATCTCTGATATATAACTTTTATAGCATGTTCTCATAAAAAAAAGAGTAAAAAAAAACAAAAAGAACATAGTGGACATATGGTTTAAAATCCTCCAAATATTTTTTTATTATAGTGATTAAATTACTTCCTTCCTATGGTAGGAAGGAAAGAAGGAGCCTTCAGCAGGACCGACCGAGTTTAGCAGGTTGGGTAAAACTACATCAATTGAGTAAATGGAGTAATTTCATTGATAATTTAATTTTTTTGTATAACCTTAGAATTAAAAACAAACAAATAAATGCATAAAGAGGGGTCAAAATGACGTATTGGAATTGATGGTTTTCTTCAAACCGGTGTAGTATTAATGAAATATAAAAACTAACTGATCATACACAGATGTTTTAATATTTCAAACATGTTTTATTTGTCCACTTTTATTGTATATATGCATTCCAAAAGGTGAAATGTATTGTTTCTTTAAAAAAACCTAGGCCTCTTCCTAGGCCTTCAGCTGTCCTTTCCTGTGGCCTTTCTCTACTTATTTACTGGAGGTGAAGTAGGTTGTATGAGTAGGTTGTACATTTGAGAACTGTATTACTGTTCAAGCAAGTGTTTTGTATGAATGCAGTCTGAACGTACTTCATCTACCTCTATGTTGTCTATCATGTGAGTTTTAGAGTAAGTTGTGTGAATTTCAGAATCTTTCAGAAGTAGTAGGTTATCCAGGTACTTTTTTGCCTACTGTTTTATGAATACTGTGAATTCAGATATACATTTTATAGTATACTGTATAGTAGGGAGATATGCATATTCAGACACAGGACTGGTGTCAGAGGCAAATTCTAGGCCCAAAAAAGTATGGAATATGAAAATGACATTAGGGCTTTTCGCACTGCGCTTAACCCCGGGTTATCGTCGTTCTAAACACCGCTTTTAACCCCAGGTTCACAGCTGTAATTTGAAAGCAGTGTTAGCACCCGGGGTTATGAAACCATGCTCCGGAGCAGGGTTAGCACCGCATTTGAGGTGTTAACCCTGCATTGCGGTGCTAAGTTTGTTCAGTGTGAAATGGAGCGGTGTTTGCTTGTTGCTGTTGGATGCTTGGCAACAGACAGCCAATCAGAAATTGAGCAGCGAGGCTCATGTCACGTCAGTAACAGGAAACGCCCGTCGTGTAAACAGCAGCCGGTGAGAGAAAAGTAAAAAATGTCAAAAGATGGAAAGCTTGTGAACTGGAGTGATGAGGAGGTTTGTCTTTGTTTTCTTGCCTTCGTGTGTCTCGTGAGGCTTAAAATGGCTAAAGACCTACACTGCGAAATTTTTTTTTAATAACCTTCAAGAAAAATAACCTTTTTAGTAACCTTCAAAGCCGTGTAAACAGGTTGCCTGCTGTTCGTCCAATCAGTGGCAGTAGGTATGTTTACATGGACACTTTTTGCTTCCATCGGAATGAATTCATTCTGATTGTCGAATCCGAACGTAGTGTTTACATAACGCTAAATAAAGTGATCGGGTTGATATGCGTGTTTATATGTCACAAGCTTCTGATCAGATTTAATCTTTTGACATGCGCACACTGCATGAATATACAGAGTTCCCCGCTGTTGTCGCATACTGTTTTAAAAAGCACATCTACTTGATATTTATCTACTTCGGGTCCTAATTAGGCGACGACCAGCAAATTAACTATTGTACTGTGCTGCTTACTTTATAAAGCAGTAAAAGTGCCCCTTCCTGCACCCAAAACCAGTCTTCTGTGGATGATAGTCTTAAACAAGGACTGGTGGGACGTTGTGCTGTTCCACTTCACAGACGCTGAGTGAAAGCGGAGTTGAGTTTTATAGTGACGGGACACTCATTTATGACACTTTATTCACCAGGAATAACAGCTCGTTCTGCGTGTCATATGTCATTACGCTATTTTACGTCACTGCACATGCGCAGTAGGGTACAACGGGGCCGAAGACCCACCTTAAGAAAAAATGTGCTATTCACTGCGCCTAAAATGTATAATTGCAGAAAAAATCTATACGTTGTATTGAACATTAATGGAGCAACAGATCTTGTGTGAAAATAAATCATTCAAGTTGTTTATTTTGTTTAAAAATCTTATAAATGTATGAGGTGGCAAGAGGGGCCTTTTACCACACACACGGGCTAAAAGGCACACGTATTGATGCAAATACTTCAGCTAAAATAATGTTTTTTTTTTTAAATAATGTATATGTTAATACTTGTCCAAAACAATCACTTTAGCAAAGTTTGTACTATTTTCTGCTTATTTTGAAAATTAAAAGAATTATTTTTTTTCAATAAATATACTGTCATTAAAATATGTTAATATAAAAAATATATTTTAAAATACAGAAACAAAATCGTTTTAATAAGTAAAGATTCTGAAAGTATTGAAGGAGAT
>NW_015544194.1:1896607-1898983 GCF_001515605.1 Sinocyclocheilus anshuiensis | reverse complement strand
AGTAACAACAAATTATATTTTATTATATGATATTAATATCATGTTTTTTTAAATATGATGGTTTCATTCTAAACATGGTGATTATCTCTAATATGGACACCCAACATAATATATGATATTTACCATCTGAATCTAACCATGTCATGTCAAGAAATGGAAAAGTCAGCCATCTATTAATTATCATGTTAATTACTGTGCGCTTTTAGCTCCAACAGCAGGGGCGTTTTTTACCCCAAATACCATACTTTTACATATTCTTTCGTTATTTAAAAACTGTTCTTTTAATTATCTTAAACAAAACTGAAAATCCTAAAGAAGACAACAAAAAATCTACAACACTTTAAAAAACATGAATTATTAGATCAAGTAAGCACAGAATCAACTTTGCGCTGCTGCGCGCGATCGTGTCAAGGATCAGACAAAAATACACTTGCATCTTGAAAAGCGGATGTTTTGGAAAGTGCTACGCCATGTTTTTGTGCCGTCTAGTGGTTTAGATGAAAATAATATCAAAGGCGCCTTTTACCCCATTGTACCCTACTTTCCAGTTTCGGTTTTCAATCCGATCAAGTGTTTACATGTCCTCTCGCTTTGATTACAAAAGGAATAAACCACCCCCTACAATCCGATCAAATCTGAATCGGATCTGGCCAATTCAATCCGACTGACGTGGTTACATGTGACTTTTTTTATTCTGATTGTGCTTCTAGTCCTATTACGATCAGATTAGTAAGGTCCATGTAAACACAGCTAGTGACGCCGCAAATATGCAAATAAGAACATTAACCCAGGATTTAGAAATGTACTGTGTGAAACATCTGTTAATGAATACCCAGGATTAACGGTTAACCCCAGGTATAGTATGAGCAGTGTGAAACGTGATTACAGGTAACCCAGGATTCCGTTTATCTGGGGTTTAGGATGACCCAGGGTTAACAATTTCAAGTGTGAAAAGCCCTATTGAGGGTCAGATTATTTTTCTTTCTTTCTTTCGTTCTTTCTTTCTTTCTTTCTTTCTTTCTTCCACAAAATGTATAGGAGCTATTTGAATTCTACACAGAATGCTACATTTTATAGCAATATGGATGAGATTGTGGCTGGCATACCCTGTCAAATGCGGCTTTACGGAGCTCAACGGCTCTGAACGGCTCTAGCCCAAGCTGTGATATAAACGAACGCTATTGGCTATTTTAAAAAGGGGCAGGGCTGCTTGATATGCCCCGCCCTGTCTTCCTGTTTCAGTTAAAATGACGTCAACACATAGAGTAACGCTGCGTGTTTCTAAGCATTTCAGGGGACCTTTAAAGTGCTCTATTTTCATGCATTAATTTTCTACTTAATAAACTAAAAATATATTTGTATTACTTCTTAACATAATCTTAAGAACATCTAATTATACTAAATTCTGCTATTTTGGGACACCATGAATGTGAACTAAAACAAGCTTGTAACATATTTTCTCTGTATTCAAAAAATATTCAGTTACCACTTGTAGTGCACTTGAACCCATCTTTCATACACTAGTAGTGGGTTCAAGTGTACAAGTGGTATCTTTTTACATTTACATTCACGTTGTTCAGTGAAAAACAAAATGCTAGATTGATGTTGTGAGTCTTCACTTTTCTGTAATATCAATTAAGCAAGAAAAGTGGTCAGAGATTGAAAGAGAGGTGAAGACCAACAGGGTTAACATTAAGATATGCCCAGAGGAGAAAAGGGGTGAAAAATGGAAGAAGAAAGGAAGAGCAATGTTTTGATTAAGGAGTTGTCTCTCAAGAGTCTTTGGCACAGACCGAAAATTAGATGTTTTTCATTTGAGCTTGAGATTTATGTTCTTGAAAAATGTAGAAGTGGAAGTTGAATTATGGCACATTGGCATGCTTTGCTTTCTTAATAGCTGTAATTGCTCTTTTTGCAAAGACCTCAATGCTGTTTCCTTCCAGTGCGATGAAGAATATGTCTGCCACGTGTTAATTCATGATTTAACAGAAACATTCCCCTCAAAACAACCCCATATTCTTAAAAGACTGTAATTTATTTTGACAGAACAAAAACGTGGTAACTTACGGTTGGGAAAGTGGGGCATAACTCTTATCTTTTAGTAATTGGGATTCACCTTAGTTACATATCTGAGCACAGTGCTCTAAGTATATCGGATACATGTTAAAGGAGACATATTATACTCCTTTTTACGCAGCTGTCACAGCATGTGAGTACTAAACTAAGTTCTCATTCACACACAAGTTTACGTTAAAAACACACATGAGCTAGTTACAAAAAGCAGTCGGTTATGTCTGTGAAGGTAAACAGCTTGGAAATAAATCACATGTTTATTTTAGATCTGTGTGGCAGCAGCAATATACAGTAGCCTAAATA